>NC_068360.1:77230149-77290149 GCF_020536995.1 Dreissena polymorpha | reverse complement strand
TGTATTGCTTGCTCTACAACCAGCATCATGCGAAAATGGATCTTATTTAATTGTAAATCCCTCTTTGAACTTAAGTTGTCAGTCGACTTTTAGAATAATGTGTCAGTAATAAATGTTTTTCTTCAGTTTCACATGTTTTTTTAAAGAAAATTTAGTGAAAGATGCAAATGTGTCTTATTTATTTTTTTCTGTGTCTTCAATGTATCTTATTTATATGTGACTGCGTGCTTATTTTATTTTTCAAGAAATGAAAGATGCAAATGTGTCTTATTTTAATTTTATCCATGTTTTAAATGTGGCTTATTTATATAAGATAAAATGATATACTGCCAGTGTCATGCAAAAAAGGATCTTATTTCTTAATATCCACATTCACGCTTTGTTCTTTATTAGCACCGTCTTTAATTAGGCTATCTCTATTTAAAGTACAGATTACTGTGAACTTAATAATTGTGCAACGGTGATGTTGATCCATTATCGTTGTTAATTCAAAATGTAGACAACAAGTTAGCAATTAATGAAATCAGTTATTTTGGAAGTAAATCTAATTTTTTTCTGTACAGTAGCCAGGTGGATGTGTATTGAGCGGATAAGATAAGGGATCACCACAACAGGTTGCTAATACAGAGTATAGACTTCCCCTATTATTGTATTTGTTAATTTTCTGATTGGAATAAATACAGTGTTAAAGATCATTTCATGTGAAAAGCAGGATGTCTGACATAATTTCAATCGTTTTGCTTTTATACAAAATTTCATGGAAAAATGAATATATTGGCGCGATGGAACACAATTTATAAATCAAGCTGACAGTATAGTATCAGTTTTTAATTATGTGTAATTTAATTCGCATCTTTCTTTTAACTCGTTCAATGACACGTGAACTTATAACAATTATAAAACATCACGTGCATCATTAAATATTTTTTTTTAATTATGAAAACATATTATATGTTCTACATGGTTTTGTTTAGGTTTTTTTACTCAACCAGAGAGACATTATAAAACATTGTTATATATAAAGCGCTTTACTTTTCTACATTACATAAAGATATATCGATTTTTTTGTTAAGTGTACGTGCTTGACATATTTATAAAATAGCAGTGTTTATTTTTGTAATAAAATCGAAAATTGACATTTAATTTGATGCAATCCACATTGTTTAGCGGCCATTCCGCTCTCGGCGGCCGATGGTGTATTGCAATATATACAATGAAAAGCTGGGTTTTTGACATAATTTCAATCGTTTTGTTGACGCGGAAGTGCTTTTCGGTGGCCAAAAATACTATTGTACCCTTTATTTAAACCTAAATCAGTATTTTTTTACACTTGAAGGTTTGTACAGCGGGGATTTCGGTACCGGCGCGGGTTTATATGCTTGTTAAGAATTACCGAAATCCCCGCTAAGAGGCAACATATGCTGATTTATGCTTTGATTAAACGTTGATAACTAAATTGCAAAGTGTATATCATATTGTAAATAAGGTAGTACGATATCATTTGTTTCATCTGATTTTTTTGGAAAATACTTTCTGAAGACTTATTATTACTATGTCATGTTATATTTACATATACTTTTGTGTAACCAATGTATTAAATGTACATTTTACCTTTTTTACATTCGTTTACACATTTTTCACATTAATAAACTATTTAATAATGGAAAAAATATTCTGATAAGAGTGTTTTAATGATTAACACTATTATGATGGTGTGCAAATAAACATTAATGCAAAGCCCAAACCCAAACATAATGACATATAGACCCTTTAAGGCGTAATATGGGGGATTGGCGTAAACATGGGTGATTTCGGCTCTGGGCGTACGAATGTAGCAGTACCGAAATCCCCGCTAATTATTTTCCAAAAGAAGTAACCGAATGGGAGATAATACATGTCACTGGTTGCTTATGAAAAAAAAACACTATAATAATTTTGTTGACACTTGAAGGTTTGTACAGCAGGATTTCGGTACCGGCGCGCGTTTAAGTTCTTGTGTAGAATTACCGAAATCCCCATTGAGAGGCAACTTAATGCTGTCAAGAGTGCCTAATAATTAACATTAATATCATTTATTTTTAACCTTAAGATTCATGTGAAGTCAAAAACCATTTATACCGATGACCTATTGACCCTTTAAGGCGTAAATATGGGGATTTTCTGTACTAGGCGGGCGAATGTAGAATTACCGAAATCCCCGCTATAAGTTGAGCTGCACTTTTAGTTTTAGTTTTTTGTGTAAGTAAGCTTTATGCAATATATACAATCTACATAACATCCAATAGCATATAACAGGCACCATATGTATATGAGAAACAACAACAAAATATTTCTTAAACATTAACGTCAAGTATTACTGAACTTTTTGAAAGAACTTTTTTATTTACCACGGCCAGAGTTCATAAAAGCTCATTGGGATAGTCTTAACCTTAGTTCTTCTGCAATTTTCCGATGCTGGTATTTTGCAAAGAAACACTTAACATCTGAGCAATACAAAAAACATGAAAAAATAAACATACTCAAAATTAAATATTATTTCACGCTTTGAAATTACTATTTTTCAAGATATTCAATATACATGTACATGTACACGGTAGCGGTAAAGTGTATTTGTCTACCGGCCGCTCCCGATGTCAGTCGCTGAAATCACGAATAAGACTTAATTATTTTATAAAATGACAACGTTTAACTATTTTAAACTGTTAGTATTTTGTTACAATATAGCGTGTCTTTTTTATTCGAAAGATCATTTTTATAATTAAGGGGTGTCAATAGTCAAAATTATTCCGGAAATCGTATTTGAGCCGTCAAGGATCGATTTTGAGATCAATGTACATGTTAAAGGGGATTGGGGCGTAGTGACAAATTCGTTCGAGTGCGCGATCATTTGAGAAGAAATGATGTTGACACCGATTTTCCCTGGTCTTTTATTATTGATTTCTGATAAATTAGCTGCCGTCACGGACATGAACATTAACTAACGAAACCTCTTCGCTACTTTTCGAAAATCTTACAATTGCAAATATCCGCCATCTTGAAAATTAAAATGATCGATTAGCAAATTAAATCACTGCAGTAACGCATTGTAAACGCTATGTTTACCATATATATATATATATATATATATATATATATATATATATATATATATATATATATATTGCTCATTTGCTAGATTACTGGTGACTGGTTTTAATTTTCTTAAGTCAAACGACATGCATATTTCATTTTATGTGCAAAAGACGTATCTCAATATGTTTTCGGACATTCATTGTCCGATACGATATGGTTCGACGATTTAATTTATTGTTGACGTTGTTAATTACATTGTCAATTTTTTATAGAATGACATATGCACATGCATAAAATTCCGCATGTACTCACCAGGAATAGCAACTAGAAGACTACAATAAAACAATTAGCCACGGCTCGGGCGGCTGATCTCCCTTTCATCCCTGTAAGGAACCTACTTTCTCAGACTCACGGTTTTATTTTCCAGATTGTAAACAAATTGACATCCCTGAATAAAAATTAATATAATCAATTTTGATCTCTAGTGTGCTGACTGAAGTATTGTCCTTGACTGGAACTACTGTCGATAATGTGTATTTGAGATTGAAACACGCCTTTGAAGAACTTTGTGTTTTCTTGTTTTATGCTTTGTTGTTTTTCAAAATATTTTGTCCGCCAAGGACGCAACGATTGATAAAATGAACCAGATTGTGGTCTCTCTAAAGTGCTATGTTTCTACTGTCGTAATTTCTTTTACGAACAACACATTACTGATCGTGGAATTTATTTGATTGTGTGTACTTTTTGGGCTGGAATAATAATTATTTCTCATTTCACAATAATCAGAATCAAATCACTGATTGTTTTTTGTTTTTATCCCAATATTAAAACATAAACGTCTATGATCGAAAAATGAATAGTATAGAGGATAATGTTCACTGTTTTCAGGTTCGCTGACTTATTCTGATGAAATCAAATCGACATTAAATGTGATATAAATATTGAGAGGAACAATTGTATTCACCAGACAATGAAATACTGCAACTGTGTATAACGTGGAATAAAAAACTAAAAAACACCTAAACATTCTCTTAGTTCGTGAAGTTGACGCAACATTGAATATGATGACGTCTTTTAAAAGACTGTGAAACTATATGAAGATGGCCGATGTGTGTATACATGTATATCAAATAGAAAAATAAATATTGGGCGCTCTTGCATTTTGTGTGTTCCATCATTATATAACGGTTATCTCATTCTATTTGATCTGTGTTAACCGTCAACCGCATTCGGTAATGCATAGCTTATATTAACACAATCAGGAAAGCGTGTTTCGAAAAATCCAAACAATTTTCATTATCGCACAATAGTGTAACATAAATTTTAATACAATATATATAGGGAAACTCATATGATTCGCGTAATGTGAAAATAATTATCATGCTATAATTCGACCACGAAACTTCACGTGACTTAATACCGAACAATACGGAATGGAGCTACGCTGGCCGCATATGACATAAGACCCATTTTCGCATATTATTTTATCAATGCTTATATGAATTTGATTGCTATAATCCAATGCGTATTCGACACGGAATTATTGTCAAGGTTTTTCATTTTGTCAATATTTATCATATTGCCGACATCAATATCCATACTGTTTTCATTTTCAGTCGAGAAATGATATTAATTGTTATCAAGATTATTTGTATAGTACGGTAGCGTACTCATATTACTCATATTGAGCACGATTATTATTGTTACTATTATTATTATTATTATTATTATTATTATTATTATTATTATTATTGTTATTATTATTTATTTTTTTTTTTAATTATTATTATATAGCTTTTAGAAACTTATACCTAAAAAAATCCCATTGGAAATAAAAATCCCATGGGAAAAATCCCATGGGATTTTTTAATTTTTTAAAAACACGATTTAACGCGTTAAAATCGCGAGAATTGTTCATCATTTGTTAAAATGTAGTGTTTCTGAACGTTACATGAATAAATCTCTAAAAATCAGAAAAAAATCCCATGGGATTTTTTTTCCCATAAAAAAATGGGATTTTTTTTCTATCAACGAAAATTGAACGAAAATAAGCACAAATGCTTTAACAAATCTTAAAATCGATAACTTAGCCTAAACGAACGTGTTTTATTTTTTTGAAAATCCCATGGGATTTTTTCTCCCATAAAAAAAGCTGGAGAAAAATCCCATGGGAGAAACCGAAATACCCATGGGAAAAAGAAAAATCCCATGGGTATATTCAAAAATCCCATGGGATTCCCAACTTTGCAAATAAAGTTCATAGCGAAGAAAACGCGTTATTTAAGAAAAAATAACCAATTATTAATCACAAGTAAGACTTTAATCTTATACTTTATCACAAATAAGCAAATCTTCAAGAAAAAGGTTATTTAAGTTTGCAAAATTTCGGTTTCGCAAAGTTTTTCCGGTGGCCGTTATTGATGGATTTTCACAAGTTCCTTTTGGAGAAGAATTTCAAAACATGACGAATCTGAAAATTATTCGTATATCAGGTGACCTTATTTGGCCAGATTGGCAAAATCCAGATTTCTGTAGCATTAATAGTATCACAGATTACACTTTGGCAAACTTGAGACATGTCTCAAATTTCTCAATCATAAGATGTGGAGTATCTTGTATAAGTAGAAATGCCTTCAAAGGTATGACGGGACTACGTATGCTTGATTTGTCGATGGGGTTGAAAACACCTTTCTATAGTTTTTACAGTTTACCTTCCGGCATTGAAATGCTTATCTTAGACAGCCTCGTACACGTTTTGTCAATTGACTGCCCCATCGAAATCACAACAGTAATGGCAGCATCGATCAGTCATACAGCTTTGAAGATGATATCATTAGATAGAAACACAATAAACAAAATCGATCCTGATGCGTTTTCGGTACTGCCGCAGAGTCTCTAACATATACGAATAAGGGCAAACAAATTTGAACTTGGATGGTACATGGTGTATGCACATCAACTTACAAATGTTAGAATGATTGAAGCTTCCTATGCCCAAATGGGACTTCAGTTCGAAGCCTTCTCTAATGTTGAACACCCGTCTTTACCAAGCGTTGATTCAAAAGCAAAACCGCGGTAAAAGAAAATATCTACCGGAACCGTTTATCAGCAAGCGAACATCACCTGCCTGGTCGGGGATCAAACATAAATTCAGAATGTCAGAAACTACGACCGTACATTCCTCCAATCACTATTACTGCGTTCCTATCACCAAAGTTAGAATATATCGATGTTAGTAACCGTAAAATTGCCATCCCTATTTACGGTTTTTATATAGATTCAAACAACTCGATTAAAACCGTCAATGCATCAGGCGCACATTTATTTTGCTGGGACAAACCTATTCATGGATTAAAAAGTATCGAAAATATCGACCTCAGCAACAATTTTTGTTCCTCTGTACATGAACAATTCTTTAGTAATTTTCCAAAATTAAAGCGTTTATACCTTCAACGGAATTCCCTTGAATTTGTTGTTGAATACAAGATGATATTTCATTCGAACTTCGATCTTGAATATGTTGATTTTTCGATTAACAAAATAAATGCCATTAATTCGAAACTTTTTCAGAATCAAAACAAAATGAAATGGCTTAATTTATCTACTAACAATTTAATTGGATTCTATGTACCTATATTTCACATGCAGTTCTTAAAAGTACTAGATCTATCAGAAAATCGCATAAGTACCTTGAGCAATGAGTTACGATCTGATCTTGAAGACATAGTCTCATCCAGGAACAACGAAACTTTAACAGTGGAATTGACAAACAATATTCTGTCATGCTCGTTTGACAACTTAGATGTGTTAGAGTGGATTCTTAAGCATATGCATCCATCACCATCAGTTCTAGAGGTTAGGATATCAAACTGTTATTACATACATAATGTGTCTTCGGGATATCCATCACCAACGATTATCAGTACAAAAGAGGATTTGATCTACCAAATTACGTTTCTGAAAAAGTTTTGCGCTTCATACACACCGCTGATTATTTCATTGGTTGCAATCCTGTTTGTTATGTTCAACATAATACTTGCTTCAATTATTCACCGATTTAGATGGAAGATACGGTACTGGTACTACGTTGGATACAATAAAGAGATAAAACATGATGGATACTCTACGATTGAAAGTTCCTTGCGTGATTTAATTTTCAAGTACGATTAATACCTCGCCTATGAGGAAGACGTCAAAGAAACTGTTTTGGATATACTTAAACCGAAGCTTTTGGATCTGGAATACACAGTGTTCATGCATGATGATATTCTAGATGGATTACCGCTATACAACGTTATTACAAAATCGATCCATGCCAGCCGAGTTGTGGTGTTCGTCCTTTCAAATGGTCCAAGGGACAGTTTGGAGTGGAAAATAGCTGCGCATATGACGAATGAGGAATCAAATCACAGACGAAAACCCATGTCTGTAGCTTTGTTCTACAATTCCGACACAACTGTTGGCCTCCCAGAAGAACTTCAACTGTTGCGACGCGATGCTTTTATTGACTATCCTGTTAATGGCAGCGAACAAGAAATCACGGCTTTTTGGGAAGATTTCATCACTAAATTGAATACCATATAATAAAGTTTTGGAATGGGAAGTTTATAATATGCCGATGGTTATATATGGTATTGATAGTTTACAGCAGATTTTAAATGTAGAAAATTGTGTGCGAGTAAATTGAGCAATACTAAATGCAAATATATATATATAGTGATGGAAATCTTAAACGCCAAACTTTAAAATATATGATTATTTAATGACTTAAAACATTGTTTCATTAACACTTCTGTGTTCTTAATATAGCTTTATAAAGTTGATAACGTATTTTAGTTTTGTCGCTTGTTATTGCGCAATGTGTCGTATACCTTACTGTTTAATTAATCAGACGTACAGAAGTACTGCAGTCCATTCCTGATCTTCAATTCAAGCCGTTTATAATAAAAGCGGGTGTACTCTTCTCATTCGTAATGCAAACAACTTTTTTTATAAATCTTTATTCTCTATGTCCCCTCACTAGAATTGTTCAAACTGCTGATATAATTGTGATTGAACTCTTAACTTTCATATGTAGAAAAACAGCAATACAGTCAACGACTAAAGCAACTTAGAACGACAACAATGCAATAATGTGTGTTTGATTGAATCAGATATGTTATAAATACATATATATTTTAATACAATGAAAAGCCCTTCCATATTGTACGAATTAATAGTTTTCCATGATTTTTGTTAAAGGAGGGTTATGATTTTTCTGCGGTATACCATTGGTTTGGGAAGAGATTTCTAATACACTATGGAGAAAATTACTTAATTGTAATGTGCTTTCTAACGCAAGGTACGTAAATTACATTATGACTTTATAATATATTGTATAAACAACAAAAGCAAACACCATCTTTATAAATGAATTAAATTATAAACATTAAATACATGGAAGTTACATTACTACATTTTTGTTCAGAAATAGATTGTTTTATTTTAGAATTTGAAATCTCAAGCAAGGATGGGACTCGCAACTGAGGATTTGAAAGTAAACGAAGCTTTAAGCTATACACATGCTTGGTAAGATTGTTATAGAAAATAACGTTTTGACACAAATGCCATATTATAAGAAATTTACCTTTGAAATGACTGCATTCGCTTACAGGTTAAAATATTAACAAGCAATAAGTATGCGCTAGTACAACTGAATGTCAGATTACGTTTCGGATATTATCCGATACTTTTAAGAATGTGTCATTATTCCAATATGATATAATACAACATTAATGTTTTCTTGATGGCATCTACACACGTTCCTTGTTGCCAAATGTTTAAATATATTTTGTAAATTTGTGTTACTAATGTGGAAACTTCATTTTCATAAGTAAACATAAATTATTTTTAAAGGCCTGGGAGATCTGTATTTGTTGTCTTTTCGCACAGTTGTCAGCATTTTTAAGCAGGTTGAGCATTGTTCACCAGTTTCTAGTACTTCGTTAACCGATGTTACCGATTTTCACCGATGTTTACCGACGATTACCGATTTTTATGGTTGACCGATTTTCTAGATCCGTCCGCCAGTGTAGTCCTTCCCATTAAACAGAATTGTTACAAGGAAGCCTGAAAAGGAATGATTGCTGGTTTAAAGATAAAAACGTATCAAAATGAAACTTCTGCTGTGCCAGCGATATACGGTTGAACATCATAAACACGCGGTAATTTATTTATTTATTGACAGTGACTTTTTTAAAGTCCATGCACACAGATCTAACGAATATTAAAGAACTGAACTATAAGATAATAAAACGGGGGCAAAACAAGATCTTGTAGGATAGGTATACTAATCGCGTAATTAAACGCTCATGTATCATTATCATTCAAAACAGTATATTAACCATATCTCACTTTTTAAATTCAGGTCAGTACTAATTTGTTAAGAAAAATCCTTAATTATAATCCAAAATTATCCAACATCGCGTACCTAAACCGGATGTCCCTGAAGCCATGTAAAATAGGCCTGAAAATCCTAAACTCGCCTTTAGACCGGTTCTAGCTAAAGCCGACAGCAAACTTGAAAAGGCCTGAAATACCGTGATAATATATAGTACGCAGATAAAGTAGTGAAACCTAAGATGCAAATCCTTGTATAAGGATCAGTTGTTAGGCTTCACAAAGCTGTTTATTACAAGCATATACCGAACATATTACGAAGTGTTTGGGTCAAAATAACAATTGTAATAACAAAAAGGAAGACTAATAATGGATACAAAATATTTGAAGATCAAGACAATTCTCAATTAGAAACAGAATGACTGGATGTGACCTGAGCGAAAATTAACAACATGCATGAAAGTTGACAGTTGTATGTGCCGAAACAATGAGTTGATTAAAAGCTCAAATACATATATCGAACTCCGTAACATAGTTGTAGACACAGGTCAAAATATAATTAACACATTAGAAATAACTGATAATTGACGTGTAAATAATTGCCGATAATAAACCGGGATGACCTATCATGCGGTATATTCTAGGGATAATTAGTAACACGTTATCGCATGACACAATCGCCTTTAAGTACTTGGATAAAAACAATGTGGATATACACACAAGCAGAGGTAAATGTGTTAGTATGTTCGCCTTTGTTGGCGACTTTCCACCGAAACGTACTTAGCAGCAAACGGTTACAATGCAATGGCGTCATCTTCAACAATCGGTGACATCACGAGCACATCAAAAGGCGTGTCCTATTATGTACACTTTCCTGGAGCATTATTGATGGTAACCATACCGGACAGATCGGGTTTCTTCAGGGTATTCCGGCTACAGCCCATAACACAAGACCACTTCAAAATTGTAAATATTTCAGTAACAAATACTAGCTGAAAAATGTCAGCTTAAATTTAAATTCGCCCCAGCTTTCGTGAGTCTAGTAAGGTCATTAGGTAGGAGTGACGTGACATATTCCGGGTTCATACAGCCTCAGGCGCGGAGTGACCTCGTTAACTTGTTAACACACACACACACACACATACACACTTACCGTTCCCCAGCCAATGAAGCGGTATAGAAGCGCCATGTGTTTGATGGTCGCTGGAAATACCGCCCAGAGACCGCAGCTCAGTCCTGATAAGACGCAAACCCACAGCATAAACAAGCCTTTAGGCATCCCCTCGGTCAATGTCAAGGCCGCACAGGCAACGGTGAGCCCACCGGAAATGCACCACATGGTCACCTGCGAAAGGAGTACACACGGACAAACAAACTAAGACGAAACATTTGTATTGACTTATTTGAAGAGATTGATCACCTGCGAAAGGAGTAGAAACGGACAAACAAACTAAGACGACCAATTGGTATTGACTAATTTGAAGAGATTGATTATTCTTATTTGTCGAATATGAAAATCCAGTTGTACATTGTACTTAAGTTACCCAACTTAAATCAGACCATTTACACTAGTACACAAAGTTTCGCAGTTCACATATGTGTACTAATGTTTGTGTAAAGGTGAAAGACTTAATCATTTTAAGATTCGGGTCCGTAATTCAACCTGTCGTACATGGTAAGTAACACTGGCGACAGTGTTTGGTGCCCGCATAATAATTTTTTCTGAGATTGATGTTCATGTATTTTAAGTACTAAGTGATAAACATTTCACCTTTGCTGTAAAAAATTCGTTATTGATCACTTCACCTAAATTGAATGTCATAGGTAAATAACAAACGACTGCAAATTATTGATAAAATATTTTTTGAGAAATCGCGGTCATGTGATGATAATGGTATATGTGATCTCTCCATCACATGCAGGGATTACATTTATTTTCTATGAAAAGGAACTTGTGAACAGTTTGGCAACTTATTAAACAAGTGTATATGTATTATTTTTCTTCCTTAAGTTGCAGTTTCGAATCTTGAAATATGTTTATTCATTTGTATCTTAACAATATCTTTATTTTAGATTTATTTATGGTCGCATAGTTGTGTGAGTAAATATATTTAATTATTTAAACCACGGCAATATGTGAACGAGTCTCTTAAGTGTTACATACCCTGTACCCAAAACGGTCCATGACAAAACCGCAGAAGGGGCGGCCAAGGTAGTTGAACACCGACGACAATTACCCGACCACCGACAGGAATTGGTCGTCTGCGATAAACGTCTGTCCATATGCCTGAAAATACAACTTTTAATAAATGGTGAAAATCTTTTACAATTCCAAAGCACGTAAACTAGAATACTAACGATTTTTTAGGAAAAAGAAGTCAGTCTATGTACGACGTACGGACGTGTTTAAATTATCTATGTGATGTTATTGCTGCTAACCATTACTCTAATACGCTAAGGTCACATTGCCACAAAAAGCGCCATATCAATGTTTAATACGGACGTGTTTATAAACTATTTATGTGATTTTATCTCCGCTATACATGGCTTTAATACATTACCTTCACTTTGAAAAAAAATGAATAGTATCAAGTTGCAAGTATCTTATCCAGAAAATAATAACCAAATGTATTTTAGAAAGCTATACAATTATTCGAAATCACTCAAAATAAAACATGTAATATTAACGTTTAAGATACACTCGTTGTTTTTTTCTATAGAGTTTAAATGTGATCAAACTAGTCTAGAAAGCTACAAAGGTAACAGCTGTGAAACAAGATTCGGCTGCCGATATAGTTTCACGGTTTGTTGACAATGATTCATTTCGAGTTTAAGCAACAAGTCCTTTTGACAAAGAAACTAACGAAAGGCGTAAATTCCACAAAACAATTTAAAAATCAATTAAATGGGATTTGTTAAAAAATCATTTTCTATTAATATTGAATAGAGATACATCGCCAGTTGCGAAAGTACTAATACCGTGGTCTAGGGTAAGAACTTAAGCAATATAATGGACAAAACAAAACATATATGTGCACCATTACAAAAATAAGACATTTTAAACGATAAACACTGATATCACTGCCTTGGAACAATATGAAGACTTAATAACCTTGTAGAGATTAAATACAAATCCAGTTTCGATATTTATGATCATCGAAGAGAAGAAGACCACATAGAACGCGCATGTCCTCAGGTTGATCTTCAAGTCTTCTACTGCCCCCTTGTCCTGTGCAGAGGTGGGTCTGAATTCAGTTTTACCTCCGTTCACTTACAAGTACTAACACGAAATATCATTTTTACATTATTTTCAAATATAAACAAAGTAAAGCAACAGTTTCGCTTGCAATCTATTGTACAGTTCGAATTTGATACATTTGGCAGATGACCATTTCCGAAAAATTAGGCAACGGTTTTAAAGAACACAAGACCACTCACAAGATTGTAGAACTGGTTAGATCGTAGTTGTTATTTTTTTTGGAATCGGATACCTGATTTTGAGATCCAATAAAAATAACTCCCGATTTGCACGTCATTTCTATTTTGCCATTGGAAACTATAGGCAACGATGGTTTCTCTGTACCATGTTTGGACTCCACTACGTCTATTTCTGTATTAGCCAGTACCTGTAAAAACATGTTTGTTGACGGCTTTTATCACAAAAATTCAATGACCATCAGTTCCGTACGTAGTTTGAAATACTTATACCTGATCCAATAATAGACATTACGTTATAACAGCTTTACATCTTGCGAAAAGTATTAACATAGACAGTCAAGTCGCCGATACCGGAATTCCCTTACACAGTAACAACATAATGTATGATGATTTATATTTTCTTCTCGCTTTCTTAATAAACAAAAAGAAAATAAGGACATTGTGTCAACATCATATGACTTTAAAAGGAATTATCGGACAATACAGTAATACTCTGTAATCCTTAACGTTTGATATAGTTTCAAGCATGCAATAGGTAATCCCCATGTGTATTCTTGACGGTCATGCGATAGCTATACAAAAGTATCGACGTTGGATCGCCTTTTGCCTATATGTATACTAAATATAGATTCAATGACCTCATTGTTTATCAGCAATGTAAGAAATACAATATCAATCATAAGATATTTGTTTGTTCCGCTGTTACTGAATTCTCTTTAAAAAAACGTTTATGTTTAATTACAAATTAATGTACTTTGTTTTCTCTAACGTACAGGCTACAGCGTTACACAATAGTGTAACACGGCCTCTGACGGACTATGGGGTAACCTGTTTCTTCATGGGATTAGACGTTTCGGAATATGGGTAATGCCTGCCAGGGTGTAAGATAATTTCTTATAATATAGCCGCAATAAAGTAGTACAATTTAAATGCATGATAAAACCAAGAATAACTATTTCAATGCATTTTTAATTCTTAACAGTTGGTTTTATCAATAATCGGATGAAAAATATATAGCGTTCATTTATTGGCGATCTGACTGTACGTCAGAAAATATTTTGTGTATGTATGTTCACGTGTTCAATGTCAATATCGTGCGTTGATAACATTTTGCGATACTCACATCAACGTTAATGTCGTAAGGTAAAAGAATATCGCATAAAATCTGGATGATATTTATATAGTTTAATGCAATGTATGAATGTTAACTGCGCTTGTTTCATAATGAAGTATGATTTGTAATATTTTGAGTTTCATTTGAGTACCGTGCCCTTAACTGACAGTTCTGATCAGTGGTACCTACGGCAGAAACTTGGTGAAACAAAAATTGCCAAGATGTTGAAAACTATGTCCATCGAGGCCGGTTTTGAAAAAACAAAAAAACATAAGTAATCATATTCTGCTAGAAAACACCTTGTTCAAAAAGTAAGGGACTCCAATATCGCACCAACCGAAATCATGCAAATAAAAGGACACAAAAACATACAGTCAATAATCAATTACAGTGAAATCTTTATCTCTATATCTCGGTTAATATCCAGAGTTATTTGTATAGCTCTCCCATCATAGTCTTGAAGACATCTATGGACGGGGAAGTGACCACCTGTTCTGGGATACCATTCAAGAGGCGTATTCCAGTTGGGAAAAAGGAAAACTGGTAGGCGTTGGCGGTGGTAAATGACACTACGTAGCGGTTTGCATGGCCTCTGGTTTGCACTCCTGCTGGTATTAGTACACTTCTGGCGTTGATGTCCACTAAGTTGTTTACGATCCTGTACATCATGACAATTTTGGCCGTTTGACGTCTGGATTCAAGTGTTGTCCAACCGAGCTTGTTAATCATTGCAGAAATTTCCGAACAAACACAAAAAAGATTTTCAAACCTTTTGGCATCATGTTCTACTGCTCCATCTGTTTCACGCACTTCTGTCAACACTTCCGAAATGAACATTTCTCTCCCCACCCACCCGGCAGTTTCACAAGCACAGTTTCCTGGCCAAAATCCAATAAATGGCATGTTTTTTGGAGCTGTACTTAACGTACAGAACCTTAATATCTACGCACAACCACCACAGTAAACCAAACGCGCAGTACATGTAGGCCGATATATTTCAATTTTAATACAAACATCATTCAATTCATTACACGTGTTGACACACTGTGAAGACGTGAGCGACTGCACTGGCCTTGACATATTTAAAACCGTTATCAAGTTTTGCCGTTAAAATATATTATATGCTTTAATTTTGTGTAATAAAGTATTCATGCTTAAAGTTTTGTTGCAGAATTAAAGAAAAGCGAGAAAGAAACAGCGTTATTTAATTACATTAAATGGCGCTACTTTTCGTGTTGAGGAACAATGCTATTTATAGAAAGATTCATACGCGATTAACAAATGCAGCGGCTCCAGGGCTTAGCGATTATTTTTCATTATTTCTTAAAAAACGGGGTGAGTGGTGTCAGTGGTATGATAAACAGAAAAACAGGTTACTGCCTGATCGTTTTGTAATATATCAGGCTCGGCATTAATAGAATAACGGCTCGGCAAGCCTCGCCGTTATTTTATTCTAAACCTCGCCTGATATATTACAAAACGATCAGGCAGTAACCTGTTATGCTCTATGTTTAGGGTGGATCTCTTACATTCAGCGCTTACCGCCATGTGTCGACTGTCGTCAACTCTTTGGTTTAAACGAAGTTAAGTTATATTTCCTGGAATTACCGGTCAAATCTCTGCTTCACTAAGCCAAAGATTATAAGACCGCGTAGTAAATTTGGATAAAAAAACGATAACCAGGTTACTTTAAAGTATTAATGTTTACTTATTACATAAAAAAATATTTCCTTTAATTCTAGCTGATACGTTTAGGAAAACCAAATTAACATATTAAATACCACATGAGAAAGGGCGACTCAAACTAACAAATGTAAACTTATCCATGTTTATTCAGCAAATATGTACTTAAGTTTTTCGAATCGTACACTTTTTCCTCAAATCAAATTGTATCGCTCGTAAATAAATAACGAAATTCGAATAATAACGAAATAATAACGAATATAGCTTTAGTACAATCTTAACGTACTACTGCCGAATAGCTCGCGCTATCAATCACGCTTGTTAATATTGATGCGGATGGACAAAATATTCAATATATTAATAGTTAATATATATGGCCAAAATTCAACTTCACGACTTTAGTGTTAATCCAGCCGAAAGATTAAAATTGTAATAATTATGCATTTGTTGACCAACACTTTCTGTTTATGTGAATAGTCATTGCACGATTATGGTTTGACAAAAAATACACGTAAAGCCTTAGAATACATATTAACAGTTACACTTCATTAGTACTATCAATATACGGTGACAAACACATAAACGTGTAAATGTTCACGGAAACGCTTTATCATGAATAGCAGCAAATCCAATATTTACATGAAAATTATATGAACATAATAACGATATACGATACGATCGTAAACTAAGCATACACTTAAAAAAGGCTTTGAATCCTTTGGGCTGCGCATAAGCTTCACAGTAGTCATTATAAATATACCAAGTTGTATCCAAGTATCGTAAGTATCATTAAAAACATCACAGTTACAATTTATACAAGAGGTATAGGACTATAGCGACACAGATGCTGCGTTTCTTCTATTAGTTTAGTTATTGAAATAATATATCAGTTGCGTACCAGTTCGGAATACTAGATGCAATCCATCACGCTTAATTAATTTAACCACATCAATTGATACACTGACCAACCCGATTATTTCGATAATCGTCCCCAAAATGCATACTTCGGTTAAACCTGTTTTATGTAAGGGGAAACAATATAGGAATTAAGAAATGATGAATAAAATCACATAAATCAGGAGAGAAGTAGTTGCTTTTATCCGCAGATCGTATTCAACACAAAACACTTACCATAAATATACTGATTAAAACCGGGGACAACTCCGTTGAACGGTATATCCAAATGATATTTGATTTAAAGCGTGTAAAAGGTCAACCGTATAACACCTAAATTACATAATTAATTAACAAATATGCACATTTCGTAGTTATTCGTAGACAAGGTCGTAATTAGTAGTTATAACGCCGCATGAATAATATGTATAATTAATATATTCAAAGACATCGTTAAACTATTTGTTTTCCAATAAAATGTATTTATGCTGACAGACAATGATTAATGCGTTAAGTGAATTGGACTTAAAACAGGATTCATTAACATAACACAAAGTAACATATTCTTCTAACAACAACTCAATGATGAAACAATGACAAAACGGTACACGCAATCGCTCTTATAACTGAACACTCATAACACCAGCGGAATGTATCACATTGACCTTGAAGTTTGCATGAAAACATTTATCCATTTGTTTTTTCGTATTTCGTGTATTTCATTGTATTTTGTGCAAGTGAAATATATTGATAATCAAATATTAGAATACAAGTTTGTCGATTTAATACGTTTTTCGAATGTTTTCTTGCAGAAGGGAGTAAACTTTTAAAGTATGTCGTTGCTAATCGTGTAGAGTTACCGCGCAGAAACATCCGCATTAACATCTGTGAACAATTGCAAAAACAACTACTTCTTGAAAACTGTTACTGATGTCTAGTTAATATTGACATTGAAACGTTATACTTAAATACTTCTTAATAAATTGACCACTTGATTAACAAGCAGTCAACAAACAAAATGGTTGCATGATACAATTTTGATAATGTCACAGGACTTGGTAAAAAGTCACACTGTATATAAAGATTACTAGGTTAGCGTTGAATACAGAGAAGTTTATGTTGCGAGGCTCAGAACGCCGGAAGCGCGAGCCTTAGCGAGCGCTTTCGGTGTTCGAGCCGAGCAACATAAACTTCTCTGTATTTAACGCTAACCTAGTATTCTATTTATCCCATTTTTTTCAAAGTGACATTTAAAATAAATATATCTAATAACCTTAACAATAATTTTAATTCATTTTTAAAAGTGCTTAAAATCAAACGAATGCAACCATGCGCAGTGATATACAATGTATTTGTTCTGGTACGCAAAATAGTCTTTAAAAAATCACACAAAAACTGTACAACGAGAAAAAACATCAGCATATGCCTCGATTCAAGTTTACGCAGCATGCACATTTTAATACATTACGACCGCGAAAAGAGGATTTTATTCATTTTATTTTTGAAGAAAATGATCAAAATCAAATATGGCGGCGATTGCTCTTGACAAAATGATGTCGATGCCAACATACATGTACATGTAGATTTACGCACAGAATCGTTCTAAACATAAATTATCAAAAAAAAACTACTCGCCTTATTTGTTCATGGACGCTGCAGATTTTGATGGCGTCTTGATCTAGCCTTCACATCCTTTAGTTTGCGATCCAAACACAAGATAATCCGTAAAAAAATATATTAAGCTTTGAAACACTTGTTGCAAACGGGTTAATTTTACTGAATAAACTTTCTTTGATAAAATCACAAAGACAAAGTTTATTCATCAAAGAAAATACCCTTACGTTCACTTACTTCCAAAAGCAAAACAATTCGAATAGACTACTTAACCAAAATACACACCCATCCGTATGCTCTACACACACAAATTCACATCAAAATAGACACGCTTATTCTGAAATGATTTTACACGATTAAGCTAGATCTACATGTAGATCTAAATCTTTCGTCTCACCGGTTCCATCCGAGGTATGTAGTCCATAGAATATGCACTTTTTCATAATTACATCCGCGATAAATAAACACGAAAAAATGCAAGTCTTCAATGTTTTATTCCCAGACATCGCATACTTGTTTCGTGTACACCTAAAGATGACATCACACAAATGACGCAATAAGTATGTGATTTTATGACGCAATCAATCAGCTTACGGATGGCGAAAAAATTATGTCCCGCGACTAGAACTACAGGTTGTAGGTTGTATTTATAATTTTAAAGCCAAAGTTTTCTCGACTCTTGAGATTTCTTTCGAAAAATCATTCAGTGGTTGAATAAAAAGTAGTCCGTGCACGCGACAGGTATATCCCACAGTGTTGGAGAAAGGCTAGTATATTACAAGGTGTTAAACCGTCAATGTCGCGGTGAAAATGGGATAAAATTAATATTTACAATTGATTGTATATTAAGAGAGGCTGAGCAACAAGTTCACTGTTTTAAAATTCAAATTCAATCAATAAAAATCGATCGGTGTTTTGTTAAGTGATTCCTTAATTGTTGTTTACTTTGTTATGATATAGACGACATAAACAGAATAACATGATAAATTGATTTTTATTGCATGTTTCTTTCTAGTATTTTTACAAGCGTATATCGAATATATTGCAAATATTAAACACTAAAACAAGGGTTATTAAATAGCAAATGTATAATCTCTAATTAGCGTTTTCGAGTCCAATATCATTTCTGTTACACCTTTATTATCATTTTACTATTAACACGGCATATAATTGATATTAACAACAACATATACAACACACATTACCTCCAGTAGCAGTAGTAGTAACATGTGGCGATGCTGTAAAATTAAAAGCAGACCCATTTAGCAACAATTGAATATACTTTCCTAAGACAGAATGTAAAACGAATGATTTCATATATATATCTTACAATCGTTTCCTCACATACGCGCTTATTTCGTGTTTTATAACATGTAAATGAACCTTGTAAGAAAATGGCAAATACTTAAGTATACACCATTTTCCTAGCTATCTGTGATATGTATTTCTTTATTTAAAAAAAAAATGATTTTAACCCGCTTTTATTAGCGAATCTCTACATATAATCTTAGTAATATTAAAGCAGAACAGCACAGAAGCATACAAGTGACAATTAAAGCTAGAAACAAGATTACCTGAGTTTTTTTTACTAACTTTGTGAGTGTCGTTGTACCACTGTCCTTAGCACAACTATAGTTTCTCGACGTTGTGCTATTAAAGGTTATTATGGTAACTGTCACGACAGTTAAATCTGCATTCGTAGACATGTTTTACACGCCTATGCTTGTTGGATCGAGAAGACATTTACATCCGAATATATATAGCACTCTCCTGTTTTATTGGATCATGAACATAGCGTACGTGTTTTGTTTCTGGAATTCTCGATCCAAAATTATACTTTAACAAAACAAATCGATCAGTGCATGTACCTGAAATTTATATTAAAATAATTTATCAATTTAACTGTGTTTATGTTTTTAACCTGAAACGTCACATTTTACAAACGTATTGATAAATTAATAAAAATTTTACTTGATATGGTGTTTGTTTCCAGGTAAATAATTTGTATTCCAAATAAAATTGAAAACGCCGATGTAACCATTTAGAATGTGTATTAAACACTCACGCGCTGTTGACAAGTATAGCTACGTATACAAAAATCAAAGCTCTGAGAGCGATCATCTTTCAAGGAAGAATAACCTATGATAGAGCCAACAATTAGTATGTAAATCAAATCCAAACAATACAAATATCATATCACAGTTTTCAAAAAGGTAAAACATTATAGGGATGGTTAAGAATTTTTAAATAAATGAATACTGGCAAGGTATCTGTATTCTTAATATAATTCTGATTCTTCAATAGTGATTTTTCGGTACACTTTTAACATTAATGTCCCCAGTCTCTACTAGGGGACATATTGTTTCTGCTCTGTCTGTTGGTTTGTTGGTTTGTTTGTTTGTTTGCGTCAAACTGTAACATTGGCCATAACTTTTGCAATATTGAAGATAGCAACTTAATATTTGGCATGCATATGTATCTCATGGAGCAGCACATTGTGAGTGTTGAAAGGTCATCCTTAAAGGTCGAAGGTCAAATATATGAGGGGGGGGACATAGTGTTTCACAAACACATCCTGTTTCTAATGCTTTGAATAGAATGTAAATTAAATTGAATTCCTAGCCGTGTGATTCATTGCAGCGATAACAATCAATACGGAATGAAAAATAAATATTATGTGAAGTCGTAGGATGAGTTATTACTGTATCTATGCATTTGCTAGTTCTTTTGAATAACTACATGTGTTTTAACGTCGAAACCACATAATTGTAATAAGCATGCGTTTTTTGTTTTGTTTTTTGAACATTTCGTTCACAGAACCGACAAGTTTGAATGAAAACAAAATTATGTATTAGTAGATGCGATGATCGGCTGCATTGTATTTTATTATTAAATGAACGCGGCACTTGATATAATTAATTCAGGTTTCCACTTGTTATTTTCTAACATTATATTGAACATGCTTAAATTCGTTTTATTTAAAAATATGGGTTGACGTCTAAAAGTGCTTTTACTTTTTCAAAATAAAGAATGTTAAACCGCTTCGCATCAATGACTTTCTCGTACATTATTTGAATGGGATTGTAAGCAACTGGTCTGAAGGGATTATTGTATTACCTGCCGTATCAATATTAGTACACACATGTATAATATGTTTGTGTCATTTGGAAAATGTTTTGAAAATGTTGGCTGCAAATACAGACATGTATTATACTTAATAACTACTACTAAGAAATTACAATTTATTCGACCATAATGACAGAGTATCGTCCAACGTCAAAGAGAATTTTATGTTTGTTAAATTTATTACATTTACAGTTCACTTTTTATTTTCATTGCGATCCAACATCGTAAACGTAAAACTAGAAAAACAACATACACAATAATATATACAGCTTACAAATGGATATAATTTGCTGTTTAAATTAGGCTGGAAACAGAAATATAACAAGACAAACTGACAACACTTGTAAAGGAGAACAAAATCAAGTAGGAACGTCAAAAAGACGAGGTACATTACAAAAGCCCATACAAGGATCTCGATATAAACGTTCATAGTTTTTTTGCTGTCATATAAAAATATCCAAAACATGCCATACACATGCATTGATGTTGAAGGTGGTTAAACCAGGATTTTCTATTTATTAGGCGAAACAAATGTATATGAATCCCAAATGAGAGTTCCATTTCCATTTTAAGGTTAAACTTCACATCGCTTCTATTCATTTACCAACCAAACCGACATAGCAACATTACTTTTACGTGCAATATATTAATATTTTGATTATGAAACTTTTTGTCTATCTTGGTATATACAAAGTAACAATCTTGTGTATGCCATAAGCTATTGCAGCATTTGTATAAGTCGGCTATCGAAAGCTAAGAAATCAACGGATACTACAAAATGATACTTGTTGTTGTATCCATGCTCCATTCATAAAACTGTGCATATCATTATACAGTTGGCCTTTGTTTGTGTATGATTTATGTTCCGGATGATAACAGATAAATAGATTGTAATAGAAGTTCGTAACTGCAATTTCCTTGTACTGTGAAATAGCTTATAACGACGACATGTTTTGCATGAGGAATTGGTGCATAACTTAAATCGTTGAGATATGGATTGCTCCGTTGTTATCTGCGTTATGTCAATAATTGGGATGTTCATATTGAACGGCATATGTTATTGCATACTCTCTTCTTATAGGCATGTACACATATTGTGCTCGATGGTATTGATTACATTAGAATAATACGAACTTAGAAATGCATACAATGTTTTATCCTACTGTTTCGTTTTGGTTCTAATTGTAATTCAGATATAACAATTTTACTATTCAAAATAGGGTACAAAACATCGCCGAAGTTGACTGTGGATGAGCACGAAGTATCCGTCAACAGCAGCATAACATTAAAATGCTCAACATCAGAAACGCCGTTTGCTGTTGCCTGGTTCAATACAGAGAAAGATCATATCAACGAGAACCTGGTCATTGCTCAACAATGGCTAGAAGATGAAAAACAGTGTCGTTCTGACAACAGTGCTATGGAGTGTTTCTGCTCTTCATCGCAGGTCTATTAATGTTGTATACAGTTGGTTAATAGAACACATGACGGTCAAAGCTGGACATGTAAAGCTTTATATGGAAATGTACAACTTCCAAGCAACGTCTTCACGCTCAGATTAATGTGTAGGTAATCACTATGTAAATATTCGAATAAAGGCAACTATGCCATGTTTCTTTCTATTTATACTAAATCGTGTGTTATTACTTTAAAAGCGTTGACATTCTGCACCTAAGTTACTTCAAGGGTCAAATCCAAACTTACTTATTTGTATGTGCTTGATAGTGAATAATAGGTCATCATTGGTTACAAACAGAAATTTAAATTCCAAATACAGGAAAGACATTATATGAATGTATACGATATAGAAAGTGTTATATGTTTATATTAAACGTTATGTATGTACAAAACGTCTTAACGCATCACCATGTCCTTTAAACATGTTTATTTTTGAAAATACATCGACTATTATCACTAGTTGTCAATAAAATGATTTAGACAAAACACATGGCAGAGCTTTGCCGGAAGTCTATAATTGGCTGGCTATCGACATAACGACCAAGCGCCATTGGCCTGAGGACCATTATGCTGCTAGGGCCGATTAAACACGTCTGACCAAGCCCTGCTGGGTTTTATAGTGTATATTTCCTGTCATCTTATGTTGTTTCCTCACTAAACTTTATATTGATTACAGGCCCAGCTTTCCGTAAGTTAAGGCCAGACTATCTGGATTGTAGGGAAACAACTCGAACGTGGGTTTTTGTTTAACAGTAAAAAAATATATCATCGAATGGAATTCTATACAAACGTTTAAAAAAATAGTGTTGTCTAAAATAAGTTTAGATTAAAAAATGGAGGAACAGAGAATGAAAGTGCATATGACGTAACTGTATTGTTATAAGCATCGGATTAAAGTTGTTATTGAAGTGAGCAGGTCGTTGACTAATTATATCTTTTTCGGATGATTCATGTTTAACGTTTTAATAGTGTTATTAATCGTATCTACAGAACACTTTCATTCGCAATCGATATTTTAAGTATATCAATTGTTTGCTACGTTAAGTAATAAGTATATCAAACTATTTCGTCGAACATTTCGAACAAAGGTCCGCTGGCGACATAAATTTGTCATATTTTGCCTAAATAAAAAAACATATTGTCTTACAATTTGTTTTATTCATAATAGAGGTGGATATTTTGATGACAAAAATTAAAAACGACATAGTTTTAGATTGATCTGTAAATATACAAGTCGTTAGAAAAATAGGTTAAATGAATCTATGTAACGTGTCGTTACGATTCAGCATGTGGAGTCTGTACAGGCTACTTCAGGACGAGACTTTGTATTTTTCTGGTGCAATGCGTTAACTCACGTTACCGTTATTTATAGTCTAAATGTTTTCTTACGCTAGAGCTTGTCAACCAACAAAATATTAATCAACGACAACATGCTTTACAAAGAGTTGTATTAAAATGAATTAAATTAGCAATCAAAACGACTGAAATAAAATATAGAAACTACTGTATTTGATTACGGTTTTTCAAACGATAGAAGTAAACCTCGAATGCAATAATAAAACGTTTCTGAATAACATTTATACACTTTCGGATTACGTTATGTTAATCAATGTATACATATGTCAGAGCGCGGCTACGAGCTGTAATGTATCAGTACATGAATGTGAATTGCGACACTGTCTGACAAAAATATACGGTTATACATGTTCTCAATTTCATTCCAATAGTTAAACTTCGAATCATATGTAATAACACTAACACAATGGGTATATGCTCCAGAAATGCTTATATTATTAAACGTACAGCTTATTTCGTTTGGCATTATATATGTTGTCAATATAAACAACTATGTAACAAAACAAAACGCAAAGTGTTATATTTGTAGTACCTCTTACTTCCGTGACCATTGTACCAGAGACGTCGATTGCGTTCCCTGTTTTCAATGTTGTATCAACCTTCACATATATCACTTCATTGAGCCGGCCTGCGGCTAGTATTCAATGGTTCAATGACAACAGAAACATAACACACCTTGCTTCATATTCTGTCAATGATGACGTCGCAAGAAGTGTTTGCCATATACTTCAACCGAAAACGACTACAGTGGTGGAAATTTATCTTGCGTTGCGAGTTACGCGCTCAAATCCTTTAAAAACATTATAACAGCTAACGTGGACATTCGAGTACAGTGTAAGTACTTTTTGAATGTATTGTGTGTCTGCATTTTAAATACTTTATGATTGTATGCACTATGGAAACGCTAAGTTTATTGCAGATTGTATAACGACTTCTTTATGTATTCCAAACTAACAGTTTTTATTTCGTTTACAGTCCCCTTGTCTGAGCCAATAGTGACTACCAACAATCTAAGTACATCAACCGCGTTTGCAATACTAGAAGGTAGACTGGTGCATTTGAATTGTTCTTCCTTCGGATATCCAAAGCCTTCTTATTACTGAACTTACGCGGGTGGGCAGTCGATCGGTTCTCTTCTGAAATAACATTCACTCGCAATACCGGTTATTTGTCATGCAAGGCAATAAACGTTATGCGAACATTAGATGGAACCAACATCGCCCAACATACAGAGACGATAAGAGCAATAAATATAAACGTACTGTGTAAGTTGGATTAACAGTAATATGCATTCATCAATATCGGTAAATCAGGAGAGAAATTATTGTACTATGGCATGTGCTTCTTCTGTTCTCAGGACTGGCAGAACGTAAATACTACCGAAAATATACTGTCTTAAGACACTGATATTTACTGATACATACTTTTGCGAATATTAAAATCTGCAATTACAGATCCGCCCATAATAACGAATTTTTCGAGCAAAGACAAGAATACAGAGATCCTTGATTGTACAATCAAAATACTGCGAGGTGACAACATCAACATTCACACCTTTTCGTATTTTTCTGACATTTTAGGTTTATTTACCATGTCTATTATATTATGAACAGACTAAAATAATAAAATAGCAAACAAAATTAAACATAGAATAAACAAAGTTTGATGCATCGAGATTTGAACCGGGATCCTCTTATATATGTTAAATTAACGCTCTAAATTTGAACCATACACGCATTTTATTAAATAAGTCGCGCATTTGCATCGCTATTTGGATTTAATTTTGACTGGATGTTCGTATTTGTACGCTCGCGCATACTCGGAAAACGTTCGGAGTAACGGATATGTACGACATAAGGCGGTGTTACACGAAGTTCAGGTAAGGTTTAAACCCTTATCTTTGTACCTTATACAGACGGAAGAAAAATCCTCTGATAATTGTGCATGAAACCTAGATGTAAACACACTGTATATATCGTATGTTTGCACAAGCCGTTCATTCTCATGTAAAGCTAAAGTCATATAAAAATGGCAGCCATGACAGCTTCGTCAGTCTCGAAGGAATTAAATGTAGTAATGGAGTATTGCTGTTCTGGCGCAGACGAGGGTGTGAGGACTGCTTATGTGGAATTTCGTGGCAAATCATGTGTCAAATTCTTCTGTGACAAATGCTTTGAAAGCAATCATATACTGTTCCCATCTTATGAGAGAAGCAGGAGTGGAATCGAAGTGATTTTTAACGAAGGAGTGGTAAGAGCCAAGGATCGTCTTAATAGAAGCAGAAGCCATGAGAAAAATCCTTTGAACGTCATGTGTATGTTGGCTATCTTTTTACCACATGTGTTAATATTGCGAGTTTTTACGTAAAAAATCCATATGTACATATTAATGTATTGCAGGACGTTTTCGCATATAAACATGTTGGCAGTTTTTCTTATTGAAGAAAACAGGTGCTACCCAATTTACGGACAAAGGATTGTTTAACAGCAATGCATGGTAACACATTAATTATTGTCAGGATATTTTTATGCACACTAACATTTTTATGTTTTCAATAGAAAAAAAAAGCAAATGCATACATTTTAAAGACTTTCAAAATGCTGTTTGCACCTTCCGAGCTATTATACCTAACATAAGAAAACCTTTTTGGTATTTGGCCTTAAATATATGGTGTCCGCAATGCGACTGGGAAGTATCGGGTACAATCTCCACAATCTAACTTTATTTAACCTTTGAAGATGCACGTATTTGCCCTACTCAAGCAACGGACTCGTTCATGTATAAATAAGCTTTAAGCTTTCGATTCAATCCAGTTACCATAAATATGTTTAAAATAAAGATTGCTAAAGCTGATGATTATAGCATTAAACAAGTAGACATATTTTCTCATTCTCATATTACATCCAATGCAATATTAATTTAAATATGCTAATAATATAAATATATATTTTTAATAAGGCATGGTTTGAACAAATATATTAGCCATGTTGATAACAGTTAATTTGTCTTATATGAAATATTAACAGGTGTAATCAATTTCTCTCCTGAGTTTTAGTTTATTCAATATAAACAATAGAGATACAGTCCATGCGTATACCTGATTAAAAAATAGTAACATATATAAAGACATGACATGCGATCAGTATTGAATTGCATAAGTTGTTAAAATAGTATCAATACATGAAAAGGTCTAGAACAAATGTTGTTGGATTATAGCATTTAGAATATATTAAACAAGTAATGCTATAACGATAACATCAAAACAACAAAGACGACTCAACAAGAGAGCGATAAGTCAAGTTTGAGTTATGAATTATATACTCTTAATCATAATAATATTTATACAGGTTCCTTTGATTGAAGGCGTTATGTACCTAAATAGCTAAGTTTCTGATGGTACTTGTATTATCCGATTGCATTAATTCAATACATTTTATCATGTTTGGTATTTTCCAATAATATTTATTCATACACAATTACCTAATATCAATATATAAGAAACATTCTAATAAAAAATGATATTCATCCTCAAGGACATTGCAATGTTGACATTTTCTATCATGAAAAGGTATAGCCTCAGGTTTATGCCATCTGACTTATTCGATTTCTAATCTATGGGATGAAACCTTTAATCTACAAAGATCAGATATAAACTTATTTATACTAACATTTTTTAAGTAAGGTTGCAATTCAAATTTAACAAGAGATGTGTCCGTCAGAAACACAATGCCCCCTCATCCGCCGCTTTGAATTTTGTTTTTACCTTTGACCTTGAAGGATGACTTTGACCTTGACTTTTCACGACTCAAAATGTGCAGTTCCATGAGATACACATGCATGCCAAATATGAAGTTGCTATGTTAAATGTTTCAAAAGTTATCGCAAAACTTTAATCAAGGTTAAAGTTTTGGGACAGAATGACAGAATGACGGAATGACAGACAGACAGACAGACAGACAGACAGACAGACAAACAGACAGACAGACAGACAGACAGACAGACAGACAGACAGACAGACAGACAGACAGACAGACAGACAGGCCAAAAACAATATTCCCCCGATCATTCGATCCGGGGGCATAACAAACTGCCTCTAACTTATTGCTCTTAAATACTTATTTAGTTCTGACATATAATTTTGAATGAATGGAACATTTAATCTGGACTTTACCAAGGATAAAAACACAATTCATCACCTACACATTGGTTTAGCCATGCAAATAGAAAGCCTAAGGTCTGCAAAAGATTATACACAGATTTTGCCCAAGAATGTGTATTTCGTTTATTTATTTAATTCTCACACATATGGTTATGAATACACTTTACATATTTTTTATGGTCTTCTAACTGAATAATTTTCAACCAATACCGTATAACATTAATGGCTCTTTTAGTTAGCAATTATGTTCTTCCAAGTTCCCCAATATAAAATTATTCCGTGTTTGAATGTTCACACCTAGTAGTTTTTTGTATACATGTAAGTGAACTCTTTCAATTGCCATTGACTCAGTTAAGCCCCATATTTCTGACCCATATTTAAGAAGAGCACCGTCTTGCGGGTGCAGACCGCTCATCTATTTTCTTTTTAAAGGTGAATGGACTCTCAATTTCAATCACAAAGGAGGGAGGGGTGGAGTGAAGAGGGGTGAATAGTGTGGGGGTGTGGACATTTATTACATTATCTTCAAAAAATGCGAAAAAAATGCAAAAAAATATATAAAAAATCGGGGGGGGGGAGTGGGTGGGGGGGGGGTCTTGTGTGCGATGGTTGGATGGTATTTCAAAAATAAAATAATAAAAATAAATATTTGTGTTTTTTAACCGTTTCAAAAACAAATTGGGGGGTGGGGGGGGGTATAGTGTGAGGGTGTGCTGGTCATATGTGAGATGATCTTAAAACAAAAATTAGGGTGGGTGGATTCGGGGGGGGGGGAGGGGGGGAGGGCACGGGGGATGGTTTGGGTGGAGTCTATTGTGGTATGTCAGGTAAGAGTAGTTTTGTCAAAGTATCAATCAAATCTAATCATAAATAAAGAAGTTATGGCAATTTTCGCAAAATTTAATAATTTGACCTTAAGAGTCAAGGTCATTCAAAAGTCAAGGTAAAATTCAACTTGCCAGGTACAGTAACCTCATGATAGCATGAAAGTATTTGAAGTTTGAAAGCAATAGCCTTGATACTTTAGAAGTAAAGTGGATCGAAACATAAAATTTAGCCATATATTAAAAGTCAAAAAAGGGCCATAATTCCGTAAAAATGACAACCAGAGTTATGCAACTTGTCCTTTTACTGTACCCTTATGATAGTTTGCGAGTGTTCAAAGTATGAAAGCAATATCTATGATACTTTAGGGGTAAAGTGGACCAAAACACAAAACTTAACCAAATTTTCAATTTTCTAAGTATAAAGGGCCCATAATTCCGTCCAAATGCCAGTCAGAGTTACATAACTTTGCCTGCACATTCCCCTTATGATAGTTAATGTGTTGCAAGTATGAAAGCAATAGCTTTGATACTGTAGGAATAAAGTGGATCTAAACACAAAACTTAAACAAATTTTCAATTTTCTAAGTATAAAAAGGGCACATAATTCTGTCAAAATGCCAGTCAGAGTTACAAAACTTTGCCTGC
Organism: Dreissena polymorpha; assembly: GCF_020536995.1. Classification (NCBI taxonomy): domain Eukaryota; kingdom Metazoa; phylum Mollusca; class Bivalvia; order Myida; family Dreissenidae; genus Dreissena; species Dreissena polymorpha. The sequence goes on along the minus strand of NC_068360.1, from coordinate 77,260,385 downwards.
ACAGTCCCCTTATGATAGTTAGTAAGTGTTGCAAGTACAAAAGCAATAGCTTTGATACTTAAGGAATAAAATGGACCTAAACACAAAACTTAACCAAAATTTTCCATTTTTTAAGTATAAAAAGGGCACATAATTCTGTCAAAATGCACGCCAGAGTTATCTAACTTTGCCTGCCCAGTCCCCTCATGATAGTAAGTGTACCAAGTTTGAATGCAATAGCATTGATACTTTCTAAGAAAAGTGGACCTAAACGCAAAACTTAACCGGACGCCGACGCCGACGCCAAGGTGATGACAATAGCTCATACTTTTTTTTCAAAAAATAGATGAGCTAAAAATTGCTGAAAAAAAATCTAATTTGGAAAGTAATGAAATTGTTGGATAATTAATTAAATATGAGTTAAAAACAGCCTTTGAGGCTTGACCTGCAAGTGTTTTCAAGGTATGTGCAAAAGATCCTCATGTAGTAAATACAATTCCTAAGTATGTCAATGATTTAGCAATTTCTAATGCTTGGTCTTGGTACACAAATTTAATATCCCTCCTGAGTTGTCCCACTTTTTTGAACACCATAAACTGTGTTTTATTTGTGTTAATTTCCACCTATCACAATATTCCTCTAACACAGATAAACATATAATTAGTTCTTCCGCAGTTTCTGCCATAATTACAATGTCATCTGCATATAACAACAAAAATAATTTCAGCATACCAATCTCTATTCCCTTAAAACTATTTAACATATAACGCTCTTCTAAGTCATTGAAATAAGTAGAAAATAGGAATCGTGATAACGATTCTCCTTGTCTTACTCCTAAAAAACAGGACAAATCTTCATTACTTATTGTGTTACCTAATTTTATTCTTGATTTCACATTTGTATACATAGATTTTATGCTATCAAACATTTATCCTCTAACGCCTAGCTTAAACAGTGTATACCAGATGATATCCCTCACCAAATAATCGAACGCTTTGGTGTAATCAACAAATACAGCATACAATCGGTTGTGTTCACTTTATAAATAATAAATGACAACATGTAATACAAAAATGTTATCAACAGTTCCCATATTTTGCCTGAAACCTGCCTGTGGCTGTATATGTAGACATGAAAGTGTTCAGCCCAATTATTAAGCCTATTGTTAATTACCTTCGTTAATAATGTTCCAAAAGTATTGAATAATGTTTTCCGTCTGTATTTATTCACATACTGTTTATCTGTTTTATGTAACTAAACAATAAAACCCTCACACGACACTTCAGGAAAATGTCCATATTCAAAGAATACAGACCACTTTTAAGAAACTGTTACTTTTAATTCCAAATTAAAAAAAAATCATTCAGAAAATAATCAGTTCCACCTAATATAAGGAATAAGGAATAAAAAGGACCTAAACACAAAACTTAACCAAATTTTCAATTTTCTTAGTATTAAAAGGGCACATAATTCTGTCAAAATGCACACCAGAGTTATCTAACTTTGCCTGCCCAGTCCCATCATGATAGTTAGTAAGTGTACCAAGTTTGAATGCAATAGCGTTGATACTTTCTGAGAAAAGTGGACCTAAACACAAAACTTAACCGGACGCCGACGCCGACGCTGTCGCCGACGCTGACGCCGACGCAGACGCCGACGCCAAGGTGATGACAATAGCTCATTTTTTTTTCAAAAAATAGATCAGCTAATTAAACGAGTATTAAATGTAATTTAAATGATTTTTTTTCTTATGCGTAATCCAATCACCTTTTATTGTTATGCTTATAAATTGAAGTTTATGTATACGTTCGTAGTTTATGATTAATTTGGGACTAATGGTCATGTTCGTATTGCTTTTAGACCAACTTTTGTATGCGTGAATTATTTTATACCCATTTTTATCTGAATAAATCGTGTGTACGAAATATAGCAGTAGTGAAACTCCAGTAACATGATTAAGAGAGCAAGTCTCTCAGCCATCAGCTAGTATGATAAAGGGTGCAGGATCACGTGACTGTTTGGGGCTCCACCTTTTAACTTTAATGGATTTAAACACGACGGTAAGTGGTGCTTTGTTTCAAATAACTTAAAAAATATTCTTAAGAATTTCAACTAGTGCATAGAAGACATATTGGTGTGCTGCTCATGGCAATGTGAAATACATCGAATTTACTTTATGTAATAAGCCTGTGTTCTTTAAAAAAAATCGGCACCTTCTGCATTCATTGTACACGTTAATTCATCACGCAACGTGAAATTTTGTCAACGATTTCAAACATTTTCAATGATTTATTCTTATATCTTAAGATATGGGCACAAACTGCATGAACAACTCTCTTTTATGCACTAAAGTTTTTTTCGCATGTATTTCAATAACTTGAGATATTTGCAAAAAATAATATTCTTAACGATGTATTTACATTCTGTCCAGCCTGTGTGTAAATCCCGGGAAATTCCGTTGATTCTGCACCCTGTATTAGGAAAGTTAATCTCTTAGCCATTAGCTAATATTATAATTCGACATGGGAAAATAAACAAGTAATGAAATAAAACACTGGTTTAATGATTCTAGCAGGGAGTAAGGCCTTGAAACGGCCAATACGAAACATCGATAATTTAAACCGGTTTGATGGCTAGCCTAACATCACTCTTAACCCAAGAATACATGCGTGAATTCATTTCGAATTGGGCTTGACAAACATATTATGTGAAATGTATTCACGATATATATTGTACGTGCATTTTTTGTTCTTCATTTCACATATACCCGTTTTGTTCTTCATTTCACATATAACATTTTTGCGTTGTAATTTGCTATACTGAAAAAACTGTACTGTACAACACTACTGGATTCCTTTACAGCTTTACAATTAAAATAAATTACGACATGCTTAAAGTATATATACATGTATAAATAAATTATATATTACAAAAGGATTACAGGGCATTCAATTTTGGTGATTTTGATGTTTATCACTTGTTTAAGCAAACTAAATATAAGGCATGTAACGTGCTTGAAAAACGGTCGACAAAATATTTGGTATGTTAGTTGGTTATGCGTTCAGGAAACAAATAACTTCGCTTTACATGTGTGCACATGTTGTGTTCGCGTCTTTTCTTTCCTTATTGCATTCAATACAAAAGACATTTCGAAAACATATTGACTATCAACATTGTTTACTTGTAATAATAGGCAACTGGCCCATATCTGTCAATACATCAGTCTGAAGTTAGAATTTAGTGTTTTTAACATGAACATTTACTCTGTCATAACTAACCATAAACATAATCATTTATATGTAAATTATTAAATCGGTTGTTAATCTAATCGACATTTTCCTTGTAAATTTGTAATTGTTTACAACTGTTTTAGAGATGTATGGTTGTAACATGTATATTCTTTATATATGTCAATTGATACAGTTTATGTATTTAGTCGAAAGACATAACTGCTTGCTTAAGTCATAAAAACAACACAAATAATAAATCTGGTTCAAGTGTATTTATTTACATCTGTTTGTATGAGCACATATGTTTAATATTGTTATTTCAAGTTAACTTTCGACCTGAATATGTGGAAGTGTAAAAAAACTAAAAGGACATTCTTAACTGTATTAAGATGAGTATATATGCCTGAGTGCAAATATACATGGTAGGTTGGTGTTATTTGGAGTAACAAAAACATGCATCTGAATAAAAAATAATACAATGAATCATGATCTTCGAGACTTGTCTTTCATACCGTATCCAAAATTGGAAAAAAACTACTTTATATTTAACTTTGTTTTAATACATATTACAAGAGATTAAACGCATTGCATTGTGCAGCGTTATTACATTCTAAACGTGATGAAACAATCTTTACCAAATAAAAACAAACATTAAAACATACATACTTTTAAACACACAATTTTTATAGCGAACCACACAGGATAAAATAATATATCTACTTTTCAAAAATGTCAAGATAAACGATAGTTTCGTAATTCAGAACAGTTTGTTTATGAGATTCACAATAGTACGATTAATGAATTATCGGTTTTGAAATAAATACAATATTAGCTTGAAAATGAGTTAAATTGATACAACAATTTTAATATTTGTTCAATATAATATTTCTATACAATTCAGTCCACACGGTTTAAATACGCTAAAAGATAAATTCTAATAAATTTTAATTGTTGCTTCATGACATAAACAGTACCATGGTAAATCATTAATCAAATAGGAATGGAGCACGATGGCTACAGAAGATGTGATTCAATAGGGTTAATTGAACGAGTGTATCTACAAGCCATTACAACCACTTTTTAAGCAAACCTAAATGATGGGCAATACTTCAACGGGTATTTATTTTTATAAGATACATGTAATCAAATCAATTCGAATACAGAATCAACACCGAATACACAACACACAACATTTCATTAACGAAAGGAAAAACAATTACATTGTTCTACATCAGAATTGTTTAAAAAATATCAGTATATTGAATTGAACATGTTTGAAATCTGCAAATCAAAGCTCAAGTCCAGCAGAAAAAAACACAAAGTAATAATTGTTAGAAAAACTAGAACATTAATACAACTGTGACGAGTACCATCGCACTAAATTTCAGCTGTGGTCAAGATTAATTAAGTTATGGAATTTTAGTTAAAACCTATTTATTTAAGCTCGATTGCATAGAAAACCTTCGGCTTATTTGGAACGCTTTCGAGTCCGTTTCCTGGGACTAGAACCAGTACTTGGTGTCTATTGGGGAGATCCTAACAACTCTCCCACAGTGGGGATCGAAAACCGTGATTTTCCAGTCGCTAGGCGGACACCATATCCATTACGCAACGGCAACCTAACTTACAGAATGCGTTTATAAATGTGAACAATCTATCTTGCACGTCTACACTTTAAAGTGATTAAGTATTAAAGGTTTCAGTTTACACGCTTTCAAATAGATTTTACGTAGTTTGCTTCACAAACTTTTCCCATTTCACGCTGATGGACAGACCAATTGGTTAACCAGCAGAGTGACTTCATATATACCACCTCTTAAAATACACTTTCGGGCGAATACTAATGATCCACATGAGCCTAGATTTGGGAAAACTGTGCGTTATGAATTTGCTTGAAGTGCCGTCCTGTTTTAGCTTGTGCTGTCCACACAGGCTAATCAAAGACGACACATTTCATCCGAATAATATTTTAGTTTAGAATAGTCTGCCTTAAAACGAAATATTCATTCCATAAAAAGCGGAAATCCGACCACACAGACTAATCAGGGACGACTCTTAACGCATGTGCATTAAGTCCCGTTTTCACAGTGCACAAACATGTATATAACGGCGTTTGATAAGGTTCATGTATCACTCGTTTCTATGTGTACCGGTCCGCTCGCCTTCTCCTTAATTCATCTAAATCCGGATACATCCGTTCACTGGGCTCTAAATAAATGAAGTGCAAATGCTATATTTACTCAATAAACCATATGGGACATGACACAGGTGTTAGGCGCGTGGCCAATTCACTGAAACGCTATCAATAGGTCATAAAACAACACTTGTCATCACTTTGACAAAAAATTATTTCAGATATATATCAAAATTATTTTTTGTCAAAGTGATGAAAAATGTTGTTTTATTACATATTGATAGCGTTTCAGTGAATTGGCAACGCGCCCAACACCTGTGGGACATGATGGACCCAAATCACTGACCTGAGTTCAAGATAAACCAATGGTTGAAGAGTTGACGTTGTGACCTAGTGTTTGGACAAATAAAAGCTCGTTTCAAACTAGGCTTAGATATTTTCCAGGTTAACTTTCTGGCCAAGTTTCATCAAGATTGGATGAACTATAAATGTGTTACAGACCAGACGTTGTTCGAAAACTACACGTGCTCGGACACATACAATGCGACTTTATAGTTTACAGTTTAAAAATGACGAAGGATCATGAAAATGCCGAATTTCGAGGCAGCTGAAATCATTATCTTCAAATAAAGGCCATTCTATTGCGAAAGTTTGAGCCAAATCCATCCAGAAGTTACAGAGGATTTGAATTCTACTTTGTGCTCTTTTGGTTCTAAAAGAACACATTAATGAATCAATATACGTGTACATACAAGATATCGCTCTGGGACAACGGCGTTAAATGCATGTCTCTATGAAAAAAACGGCGTTAAATGCATGTCTCTATAACAACGGCGTTAAATGCATGTCTCTAATACAACGGCGATAAATGCATGTCTCTAGGACAACGGCGTTAAATGCATGTCTCTAGGACAACGGTGTTAAATGCATTTCTCTATGACAACGGCGTTAAATGCATGTCTCTAGGACAACGGCGTTAAATGCATGTCTCTAGGACAATGGCGTTAAAAACATGTCTCGAGGAAAACGGCGTTAAATGAATGTCTCTAGGACAACGGCGTAAAATGAATGTCTCTAGGAAAACGGCGTTAAATGCATGTACTAATACGTAAAGTGTCGTCCTAGTCACGTATGTTCAATCCACTGAGGCTAATCTGGGACGATACTTCCCGCATTTATAGATTGCTTCTTTTATAGAAAGTATACAGTCTTGGTGGAATGTTACGTCCCTAATAAGTCTGAATGGATTCCGAGACGACACTTAACAAACATGCATTAATCCCCATATTCCCGGAGCGATGCTAATAAAATATCATTAACATTGCATCCCCTGCAGGTGGTAAGATAAAGGCAGCTGTTACGCCGGTAAGCCCATTTGACGTTTAGTACAACCTTGACCGTTATGGAACACAGATGCTACGAAGTGACACGCCGTGTCTACATAATGATAATTATGGGACTTTGTTTTACAATTGAGCCGCTCTCTGTTGTCCGCACAGGCTAATCAGCAACGACACATTCCGCCTAAACTTGCTTTTTGCTAAGAAGAGACTTTCTTTAAACGAAAAATATCATAAAAGCGGAATGTGTCGTTACAGATTAGCCTGTGCGGACTGCAGCGAGTGTACCCATTACGGTGCTAAACGGACAGCCTTCAAACGATCCCTGCGCATGTGCGAGATTTATATCCTGGATCCAATATTTCACTAGCCATTAATTATTAGTTACTTAAACGTTTCAAATCATAAAATGTGCCTTGAAGATCGATTTAAGGATATATAATCTATATTTTTATAGATATTCTCAAATCATATGATACTATTCAGTATCATTCGCATTTCCTATTTTTCAATCTTCATCGTTTCCATGAAATTATTACAAATAACGCAACCGAAAACAGCATGTTGTTAATTCTGCGCTTTCCGCCTGTTGACTCATGAGAGAGTTCGAATGATTTTATGCATCGTGATTGCCAGGGTGAAACAAACATGATAATGTATTTGTTTAAAACTATCTCAACGTACAAACTATATCTGACTACTATTCGTAAAACTAGACATTCAATTATTTCACTGAGCGATAATAATCTTATCAGGAATAAGCCATTGAACGGCGTAGATCTTTTCTCAATTTTTGAATCTGGTGTCCCTGTCCGAAAAACAACCTGTTTTATATACTATTAAGAGTTGGTCCGGGGTGAAGGCTCGAATGCCGAATTAAGTTGCCGATGACCGTGGCCAAAAATAGAGACAAAGAATGATGATATTCCGAGATTATGACGTCATTGCCTGCTAGTTCATCATCAAAATGCTAATAGTTCTATTATGTTAATAAGAACTGTGTTAAACGTATTCTAATGTACTCGAAAACTAACATAGCCATATACTGTATGCATTATGAGTGATTTGCTTAACATCTTTTAAGATGAATCAATAATATTGTTTAATTTGTTCGATATAAATTCACACATTATCAGTGACAATGTACAAGAAGCAGTGCACTGACATTCAATTTATTTTTTAGAGATTAAAGAAACTTCTATAATTTCAAAGTACTTACATTAAATGGACTTTGATTAGTATTAATATCTTTTCAAAATAAAATACGACAGTAACAGTCCGTATTTTATTTATAATTGGACGTACATCTACCGTCTTAAGATCGGGACAAATTCACAATGAATCAGTCATTTTAATTCCAATCGATGTTAACTCACGCTCTTATTTCTTATTTTCTCCTCCGACGTTGCTCTTTCACTTTTAGTTCCTCGTCCTCCACAGTCAAAAACAACGATTCCCCGACAAAAAACTCGTTACTTTGTCTTATTCGCGCTAGTAAGACCGGGCTAAATTCAAGCGCGAAATGTGTCCTCTCAGAATAGCCATTGAAGTCCGCACAGGCTATTCGAGGATGTTACTTTTCGCCTAGACTGGACTTTTGTTTGGAAGTGATTCCCTTTTCAACGACCAAGTCCATAAAATTCCAGAATAAGAGGAACATGCTACGTAAACGGCATTTAAAAGTTGTATCCCATCTTGAGTCTGTATCAACAAAATAACACCGAACGTTGATATACTCATTTCAAAATAGTTACAAAACGCAGTTGTATGGCTTTATGTGTTTTCAGAAGTTTTCTCTCGATTATTCAGCATTTTTTTCTTAATTTATATAAATACAGAAATATGATGCACCGGTGATTTGAAGGATATAACACGTGGTAAGAGTCTAAAACAAATATTTACTGATTTGCTAGACAACAAAACGTGAATCACTTTCCAAGTATGGTGGTTAAGTTTCTTGTTTTTGCTAAATAAACTATTCAATACTATAAGACCTTATATACATTATATGATCGGTGTTTGTTTTCCTCCATAATCTGATCGGTGCATGTTATCGCATCAAAGGTGTGCTTGAAAACTAAATGTGTTCACATAATTCGCATGGATTGCAAGGCATACATTTTCTAAGTCTCACCTTGTACAACAATCCGAACAAAACAAACTTGCAGAAAACTTGCAGACTTACAGTATTTAAATGTTTTGTCAAACGAGTCGTGAGCCTTCTAAGACACGTAGCAACAATTTTATGCTTTGTATTTTAGGTTCAAAATACGTGCGTTGTATTTATCGGAAGCATGTGTTTGTGTTATCTTTCGTAGTGTTATCCGACACAGGTAATTATCTGCATATCTGCTAAAACAATATAATAAAGTGACATTTTCATTCCGTCTGAAAGAGAAGTTGATAAAACTAGTCCAGTACTTAGAAAGGTACGCGTATTATATCTTTTCATCGCTTTCATTCAAAATTAAAGTATTGCGTTGTAGATACCTGCGTCTTGGACTTGAAGAAACAGAGATATAAATTATATTTAGCGTACATATGCGGTAAGTTTGATGATTTTGTTTTTGGCATACATATTTATATACTCGAACTTTGCTTGATATGTAAATAATTCGAATACAAAACGAAACTTGTTTTCCTTAGAAAATATATTTTGCAACCCATACTTGGCGAAGAAATATGGTTTGAAAAGATTTCCGCAAATTGTTTAATCGATAAATGCACTTTCTTATACCCGCGGTTTAGGAAAAGGTGTATCTAGATTTTTGTTTCAAACGAATTTTTATTCAATGTAACATAAAGATGATAGAAAAGTGTTTTTTTTTACTTAAACTGCAATTTCAACTGATTGATTTGTCCTTAGCTATATCAGCTCAAACGCTTAACATCACTGGTATATTAACATCCAATTGTGTTTGCTATTGTCTTAATAGTATGGTTTAAATAAAAAGTATGAGTATAAATAGTATGTTTAATAAACGATAAGCGAAGTGATCGTGAGCGTAAAATACAAGTAAAAAGGCGCTCTTTTCCTTAGTGTGAAATCTGTTGCTAAAAAGACACATCCAAGATCTCCTGAAACTCGTTTCTTAAGTTGATTGACGAGACCAATACATGGTTCAAGCAGCTGTAATAAAACTCTTAAGTCGTAGTTTCTGATGATTATTACATTTCTTAAAAAACACAACGAATGTTATTATGGCTCTTTATATCACGTTTTTGTGCAAAGCGGTTCAATACAAGGCGGTAAAGAATATTTTCTATAATTAGATTTTAAGTCTTGTTGGTATAAATTACAAAGCACTATTGTATTATTACATTTTAAATGCATGTACTCGCTATTTAACTTGTGTTCATGTTGTTTGCATGATTTATTTGTATTGTGTTTAGGTAATGGCCCCAAAAACAACACTGTTAATAAGCCTTATGATCGCAAGTTTGGTCGCCATGACACCTCGTGCTGAAGTTATCGACAGCATATGCTTTCCTTGTTCATGCGTTCCACAGAATGACCAAGGATTGTACAAAGTGAACTGCAGATCCAAAGCCCTGCTACACGGTAGTTTACCAGATTTCAAACACAATTTCCGAAGCTCAAGTGTACTCACTTGACATGTCAAACACGAGACTAGATTATTTAACAACTAGAGCAAATATGCCCATTAAGATTACAACAATTTACAAGATTTGAATATGGAAAATACTGCTATCAATTCCATACAAAATAACAGTGCGACAATTCAAAGCCAAACATTTTCAGGCCTGGGAAAGTTAGACTATCTTAATATTGCACATAACGATAAATTTCCAGTAACCAATGAAACGGATGTAAATTTTTTCGAGCGTTTGACATCTCTGAAAAAACTAGTAATGTATCAAACTAATTTAATTCCAATCAAAGTCAATATCGGTTATCCCGGACCCAGCTTGGCAATACTTCAGTATTTAGAAGAATTATGGATTGATAGATTTTCTTTTGGAGAAGAATTTCAAAATATTACGAATCTGAAAATTATTCGTATATCCGGTGACCTTATTTGGCCAGAATGGCAAAACCAAGAATCCTGTAGCTTTAATAATATCACAGATTACACTTGGGCAAACTTGAGATATGTCTCAAATTTATCAATCATCGAATGCGGGTATATTATATAAGTACAAACGCCTTCAAAGGTTTGATGGGAATACGTATGCTTGATTTGTCGATGAATTTCGCGTCGGGGTTAGATACTCCTTTCAACAGTTTTTTACAATTTATTTCCGGAATTAAAATGCTTATCTTAGACAGCCTTGTGGACGTTTTGTCAATTGACTGTCCCATCGAAATTACAACAACAATGTCTTCAACATATACGAATAAGGGCAGACAAATTTGAACTTGGATGGTACATGTTATATGCACATCAACTTACAAATGTTAAAACGATTAAAGCATCCTATGATCATATGGGACTTTAGTTCGAAGCTTTCTCCAATGTTGAACACCCGTCTTTACCAAGCGTTTATTCCAAAGACACAACCGCGGCAAAAAAAACACATCTACCAGAACCGTTTATCAGTAAGCGAAAATAACCTGTCTGGTCGGGGATCAAACATAAATCAGAATGACAGAAGCCACAACCGTACATTCCACCAGTCACTATATCTGCGTTTCTACCACCAAAGTTAAAATATATCGATGTGAGTAACATTAAAATTGCATTCCCTATTTACGGGTTTTATATAGATTCAAACAACTCGATTAAAACCGTCAATGGATCAGGCGCACTTTTATTTTGCTGGGACAGACGCTATTCATGGATTCAAATGTATCGAAAATACTGACCTCAGCTACAATTTTTGTTCCTCTGTACATGAACAATTCTTTAGTAATTTTCCTAATTTAAAGCGTTTATTCCTTCAACGGAATTACCCTTAATTTGTTTTTGAACACAATATGATATTTCATTCGAACTTCGAGCTGCTTGAATATGTAGAATTTACTATTAACAAAATAAATGCCATTAATTCTAAACTGTTTCAGAATCAAAACAAAATGAAATGGCTAAATTTATCTACTAACAATTTAATTGGATTCTATGTACATATTTTTCACTTGACGTTCTTTAAAGTACTAGATCTTTCTGAAAATCGCATAAGAACCTTGAGCAATGAGTTACGTTCTAATCTTGAAGCCATTGTCTCATCCAGGAACAATGCAACTTTAGCAGTGGATTTGACAGACAATATGCTTTCATGCTCGTGTGACAATTTAGGAGTGTTAGAGTGGATCTTTGATCATATGCATCCATCGCCATCACTTCTAGATGTTCAGACATCAAACTGTTATACACACATAACGTGTCTTCGGGATTTCCTACACCAACGATTATCAGTACAAAAGAGGATCTGATCTAAAACATTTCTTTTCTGAAAAAGTTTTGCGCTTCATACACACCGCTGATTATTTCATTGGTTGCAATCCTGTTTGTTATGTTCAACATAATATTTGCTTCAATTATTCATCGATTTAGATGGAAGATACGGTACTGGTACTACGTTGGATACAATAAAGAGATAAACCATGATGGATACTCAACGATTGAAAGTTCCTTGCGAGATTTAATATTCAAGTACGATTTATATCTCGCCTATGAGGAAGACGTGTTTTGGATACACTTTAACCGAAACTTTTGGAGCTGGAATACACAGTTTTCACGCATGATGATATTCTAGATGGATTACCGCTGTACAACGTTATTAAATAAATCGATCCATGCCAGCCGAGTTGTGGTGTTGGTCCTTTCAAATGGTCCAAGGGGCAGTTTGGAGTGGAAAATAGCTGCGCACATGACGAATAAGGAATCAAATCACAGACAAAAACCCATGTCTGTAGCTTTGTTCTACTATTCCGACTCAACCCTAGCCTCCCAGAAGAACTTCAACTGTCACGACGCGATGCGTTTATTGACTAACCTGTAAATGGCAGCGAACAAGAAATCACGGCTTTTTGAGAAGATTTCATCACTAAATTGAATACCATATATTAAAGTTTTGGAATGGAAAGTTTATAATATGCCGATGGTTATGTTTGGTTTTGATAGTTTATAACAGATTTTAAATGCAATAAAACAATGTGCGCGTAAATTGAGCAATACTTAATGCAAATATATATGATGGAACTCTTAAACGTCAAACTTTAAATGTGTGATTATTTAATGACTTAAAACATTGTTTCATTAACACTTCTGTGTTCTTAATCAAGCTTCATAAAGTTGACAACGTATTTGTGTTTTGTCGTTTGTTATTGTGCAATGTGTCGTATACCTTACTATTGAATGAATCAGACGTATTTTTGTCGCGAAAGCCGTTATAAATGACGTCATTACACCGGTCAATGGAATAGAAAAACGGTTTGAATGCAATCTCACACATGCAACAAAATAACACTATCCGTATTGGTTGTGGTACACGGAAAACAATGTAAAACTCTGGCTTTAGTGAAGTATCCATTAATTTCTAGTTTCGAGTACTCACGCCGTCATTAACAATGTTTATCTTCCCTGTTCAAAAACATAAATGTCAAACGTTATTAATAAATGCACCGCGTCATGCAAAGTCTGAGAAAATGTTTTCATTGTTATCAAACATTGGATTTCTGTTATGTTCGTAAAACTTTTAAGCGAGTATGCACGATTTTGTTATGTGTTAAATTGTAATATATTGATAAAAATACGTTACAATAACACAAAATAGGCAAGACAAATTATACATTGAAGACGAATTTTAATTAAATGCAGCAAAGGCAAATTAGCGCCCTGAGCCGATTGTGACGAAGATATTTCGTACACATTTCTCTACAATAACCGAAGCCTTCGTATTTTATTAGGATCGAAGTTAGTGTTCGTGTGTCGTATGAATAGATATCATTGCAGGAAATTAAAATGATCCGTAAAAATGAATTAAGATTCACATCATACATGCATGATATACATGCTGGCGAATTCGACTGTACAGACATTTTCGATTTCATAATTAAATAGCTGGCTTATTTCGCATTTTTCGACACATGTTTTTGTTAACTTTTATTTTAATTTATATTGATATATATGTATAATAAGTTTTTGACTCATTTTATATAAATTCATAACTATTTGACAAAATCGTGCATATAGCTTGAAAGTAAATTGTATTGATGATTATCATACATTTAATAGAGGTATGTTCTTCTTTGCAACATGCCATAAGCTTCCCACGCTTAACAAAGTATTGTTTTTTACTATGATAATAATAACGTAGGATTTATGCCCGGAGCAGGAATCATATCCAACCCTCAGCAGTACATGTTAGTCATGGACTGTTAGTAAAACAGCAATACAGTAAACGACTAAAGCAACTTAGAACGACAACAATACAATAAATGTGTTTTTGATTGAATAAGATATATTATAAATACATATATATTTTTAAAACAATGAAAACCCTTTCATATTGTAGGAATTAAAAGTTTTACATGTTTTTGTCTAAAGGAGGGTTATGGTTTTTCTGCAGTATTCAATTGGTTTGGTAAAAGATTTTTCAAACACTATGGAGAAAATTACTTAAGTTTAATGTGCTCTATAACTCATGGTACATAAATTAAATTATTACATTATGACATATTGTATAAACAAACAAAAGCAAACACCATCTATTTAAATAAATTAAATTATAAATATTAAATATATACGCAATTTACATTACTACATTTTGTTCAGAAAGACATTGTTTTCTTTAAAATTTGAAATCCCAAGCAGGGATTGAAATCACAACTGAGGACTTGAAAGTAAACAAAGCTTTAAAATATAAACATGCTTGGTAAGAATTACAACATATTGTCATAGAAAATACCGTTTTTGACACAGATACCATATTATAAGAATTTACCTTTGAAATGCCTGCATTCGCTTACAGGTTAAAATATAAATCAAGCCATAAGTATGTGCTAGTACATATGAAGCCATACATATGTGCTAGTACATATTAAGCCATAAGTATGTGATAATACATATCAAGCCACAAGTATGTGCTAGTAAATATCAAGACATAAGTATGTTCTAGTACATATCAAGCCATAAGTATGTGCTAGTACATATCAAGCCATAAGTATGTGGTAGTGCATATCAAGCCATGAGTATGTGCTAGTACATATCAAGCCATAAGTATGTGCTAGTATATATCAAGCCATAAGTATGTGCTAGTACATATCAAGCCATAAGTATGTGCTAGTACATATCAAGCCATAAGTATGTGCTACTACATATCAAGCCATAAGTATGTGCTAGTACATATCAAGCCATAAATATGTGCAAGTACATATCAAGTCATAAGTATTTGCTAGTACATATCAAGCCATAAGTATGTGCTAGTACATATCAAGCCATAGGTATGTACTAGTACATATCAAGCCATAAGTATGTGCTACTATATTTCAAGCCACAAGTATGTGATAGTTCATATCAAGCCATAAGTATGCGCTAGTACATATCAAGCCATAAGTATGTGCTAGTACATATCAAGCCATAAGTATGTGCTAGTACATATCAATACATAAGCATGCGCAAGTACATATCAAGCCATAAGTATGTGCTACTACATATCAAGCCATAAGTATGTGCTACTTCATATCAAGCCAAAAGTATGTGCTACTACATATCAAGCCATAAGAGTGTGCTAGTACAACTGAATGTCAGATAACGTTTTAGATATTATCCGATACTTTTAAGAATGTGTTATTATTCCAATATGATATAATACAACATTGATGTTTTCTTGAACGAATCTACACACGTTCTTTGCTGCCATATGTTTTAATATGTTTTGTAAATTTTGTTACAAATGTGGAAACTTTGTTTTAGCAAACACTAATTATTTTCTTAAAGGCCTAGGAGATCTGTCTGTGTTGTCTTTTCACACAGTTTTCAGAAATTTTAAGCAGTTTAAGCTTTGTTCACCAGTTTCTAGTACTTCGTAAACCGATTTTACCGATGTCCACTGATGATTATTGACGATTACCGATGTTAATCGTTGACGGATCTTCTAGATCCGTCCGCCAGTGTAGTCCTTCCCATTGAACAGTATCGTTAAAAGGAAGCCTGAAAAGGAATGATTGCTGGTTTAAAGATAAAAACATATGCAAATGAAACTTCTGCTGCGACGGCGATATACGGTTGAACATCATAAACACGCGGTAATTTATATATATATATTCACAGTGACTAGTTTCAAATCCATGCGACATAGATCTAACGAATATTAAAGACAGAAATATAAGATAATAAAAAAGGAGCAGAACAAGCTCCTGAAGGGATAGGTATACTAATCGCTTGATTAAAATCCATGTATCATTATCATTCCAATAGATGTATAAACTATATGTCATGTTTAAAAATCCAGTTCAATACTAATTGTTTAAGAGAAATCATAAATTATAATCCGAAATTATCCGAAATAGCGTACCAAAACCGGATGTTCCTGAAGCTATGTAAAATAGGCCTGAAAACCCTAAACTCGACTTAAGACCGGTTCCAGCTATAGACGTCAGTAAACTTGAAAAGGCCTGAAAAACGGTGATTAGAAAAAGTACGCAGATAAACAAGTGAAACCTTAGCTGAAAATCATGGAATATGGATCAGTTTGTATACTTCATAAAAATGTTCATTACCAGCATATGGGCCGTGCTCTGTGCAAAGGGGGTTTAATGCATGTTCGTAAAGAGTCGTCCCAGATTAGCCTGTGCAGTCCGCAAAGGCTAATGAGGAACGACTCTTTCCGCCTAAACATGATTTTTGCTAAGAAGAGACTTTCTTAAAACATAAAATATCATAAAAGCGTAAAGTGTCGTAACAGATTAGTTTGTGCAGTCCGCAATTATTAATTGTATTAATGTATTAAACCCCCTTTTCATAGAGCACAGCCCATACACTGAAAATAATACGAAGTGTTTGGGTCAAAAGTAAAATGGTGATAACAAACCAGAAGAGTAATAATCGACGATAACTAAGATCAATAGCAGTTCTCATTTGGAAACGGAATGACTGGATGAGACCTTCTGAGCAAGAAAGTGTCAGGCGAAACTGATGATGATACATGGAAGATGACAGAACTTTTTTCCGAAACAATAAGCGGATTAAAGACTGAAATACATGTATCGTACTCCGAAACATAGTTGTAGACTAACGTTAAAATATGATTTACAAATAAGAAACAAGTGATAATTGACGTGTAAATACTTGTCAATGAAGACCTGGGCCGACCACGCATGTGGTATATTCTAGTGATAAATAAGCACGTGGTGACTTGATACAATATACTTTATTTCCTTTAAGAATCTTAATGTGGAAATACAAAGAGCATATGTATATGTATTCGTATGTTGGCCTTTTCCCGTGACCTTCCACCGAACCGTTCTTTGCAGCAAACGGTATCAGTGCAGTGGCGTGCAATGTGTCAACAAACGATCTTTCAAATGACAATAACATAGTGACGTCATCCTCTAGTAATAGATTGCACGGGCGTGTTCTTCCACAAACGATTAAATTACGAGCACATAAAGAGTACTGTGTCCTTCCATGGGCACTTTCCAGAAGCATGATTGGTGGTCACCATACCGGACAGATGGGGTTTCTTCCGGCAATTCCGGCTCCACCCCTCACAACTACACCAAGTCAACATTGAATATCTTTAAGTGAAAACCAACAGCTAGAAATTAAAGCTATAATTCTAAATTCTTTCCAACTGCGGGGACACACTACGGGTCCATTTATAATGCAGCCTAATGTGAGAGGCAGATCCTCATTAAGTTGGAAATACACGCACATATAAACTTACCGTTCCCTAGGCTATGAAGCCGTACAGCAGCGCCATGTGTTTGATGCCAAAGATACGCGAGATGGTAGCTGGATATACCGCCCACTGACCGCAGCCCAGTCCTATTACGACGCATACCCACAGCATGAACAAACCTTGAGGCATCCCCTCGGTCAAGGTCAAGGTCGCACAGGCAACGGTGAGCCCACCGGTTATGCACCACAAGGTCGCCTGCGCAAGGAGCACAAATGAAAATAAACAATGTTTGCCCATAATAAGGTTTGGCTAAGTGGTAAATAATACAACTTGGTTGCATATAAATAAGTTTATTTAAACGGGTAAACAAACTAAGACGAAATCATGTTGTCGACTTCTAGGAAGAGAATGGTTATCCTGATTTGTTGAATATGAGAATCCAGCTAAAACATTGTACTTAAGTTCGCCAACTAAAATCATGCCCTAAATACTAGTATACTAGTATACAAAATTTCACAGTTCACGTATATGTATTAATATGTTTCGGTGTCAATGTGAAAGTCTTATTTTTTAAGAATCGGGTCTGTGATTTAACATGTCGTACACAATAAGTAGCACTGGCGACAGTGTTGGGTGTCCGCATTATAATTTTCATCCGAGATTGGTATACATTCATTTTAAGTATTTTGTGATAAACATTTCACCTTTGCTGTATTAAATTTGTTAAGATCACTTCACCAAAATGAAATGGCATAGGCTGAATGACAAACGACTGCATAATATGTTAAAAAATATTTTTTTAATCGCAGCCATATGATGATAATGTTATATGTGATCTCTTCGTCACATGCAGGGAAAGGCTTACATTTTTTTAATGAAAAGGAACCTGTGAAACTGTCGATATTATTATTTTAGATTTATTTCAAATCGCATAATTGTGTAAGTAAATATATTTATTCTACAGTATTTTTAACCAATAAAATATGTGAACCAGTGCCGTAAGGGTTACGTACCCTGTACCCGAAACGATCCATGACAAGGCCCCAGAAGGGGCGACCAAGGCAGTTAAACACGGACGAAATGGACCCGACAACCGACAGGAATTTGTCGTCTGTGATGAACGTCTGTCCGTATGACTGACAATAGAAATTCGGATCACACAATCAATCTTGAAAATCAAATTGAAATTCGAAAATAAAATACTAGCGATTTATTTTGGCAACAGAAGTCAGTTTATGTACGAAGTACATACGTGTTTGAATTATCTGTATGATATTATCGCTGCTAAACATGACACTAATACGTTATGGTCGCATTGACACAAAAAAGTGGCATATCAAGTTTTAATACCGACGTGTTTATTAACTATTTAGGTGATGTTATCCCTGCTATACATGGCTCTAAAACGGTGCGTTCACTTTCAAACAAGAATTGAATAGTTTCAAGTTTTAGGCTTGTCCAGAAAATTATATCAAAATGTATTTGTGAAAGCTAGAGGAATTTCAAACATCCAAATTATAAGATGAACTATTAACGTTTAAGAGACACTTTTTGTATTTTCCGGAGGGTTAAAATGAGATCACACGAGTCTAGAAAAATAGAAACAAAGAAAGCTACAATAGTAACAGCTTTTGCAGTTGCGTCGGCTGCTAATAGTTCTTGTAAATGCTTCATTTGTAGCTTAAGCAACAAGTCCTTTCGGCAAAGGAATAACGATAGGCCGAAGCCAGGCAATAAGAAACAATTATTCTAACAATTATTATTATATTCCACCAATTAAACACATTAAAAATCAATCAAATGAGATTTAAAAAAAACAACTCATTTTTTATTAATATTGAATAGAGATACATCGCCAGTTGCGAAACTCTTAATACCGAGCTCTATGGTAAGATCGTAAGCAATACAATGGACAAAATAAAACATGACATATATGTGCACCATTAGAGAAAACATTAAAACGATGAACATTAATTTCACTGTCCTGGAACAATATTACTTAATTACCTTGTAGAGATTAAATACAAATCCAGTTCCGATATTAATGATCAATGCAGATAAGAAGACCACGTAAAACGCGCGTGTCCTAAACGCGAGCTTCATGACTTCTAGTGCCCCCATGTCTTTGGCAGAGGTGGGTCTGAATTTAAAACGTTTTACCGGTGTTAATAAACACCTACAGTGTTTACTTTTATTTTGAGTAGCTTTTGTATGGAGCTACTGGGTATGCTTGAGTGTACCATTTGCACGTTCAAGTTCTTAACAAGCGTAAAAATGATATTTATTTCGGAGGAATTTATTTATGTTGAGTGAAAAGACCATCTATGTTAAATAAAAACGATGTTCAGTGATGAAATATTAAATAACAATGATAAGGTTGACATGACGAACGAAAATAAGAAGGCTACAATTTATATATATTTATATATAACAACGTGCTATATATATGAGAAACGTTGTTGAATATAAATGCTGATTTCCAGTTAGTAATGTTCTCACCTATGGGACACAATAACAGTTCGTAATGTTGATAATATCAGAATAAATTTGGTAAGTTAATAAGTGGCGTATGAAATCCAGTTCAGTGTGCTCATAACTTATCTCATATGCTTGCGCTAGAAGAATTCGATACAATGTGATTTAAATCAATGTTTATAAATAATGAAATGTACAACAAGATTCAGATTAAGGAACAGTTGAGTTTAAAA
Organism: Dreissena polymorpha; assembly: GCF_020536995.1. Taxonomy (NCBI): domain Eukaryota; kingdom Metazoa; phylum Mollusca; class Bivalvia; order Myida; family Dreissenidae; genus Dreissena; species Dreissena polymorpha. The sequence continues at coordinate 77,240,188 of NC_068360.1, read as the reverse complement.
ATCATTTACAAATGCATGTTTAAACAAATTAAATCTACAATTTTACCAGCATTTAATTAACAGTTCAACGATTTTTTTTTTTACTTTGGCAGATAATCAGTTACCAATTGTAATAAATAACATAAATCACAATATTATTGAACTGCCTTGATCGTAGCTGTTTCTTTTAATGGAATCTGACACGTGAGTTTGAGATCCAATTTTACCAGCATTTAATCAACAGTTCAAAGATATTTTTTTATTTTGGCAGATTACCAGTTACCAACTGTAATAAATAACATAACTCACACTATTATTGAACTGCCTAGATCGTAGCTCTTTCTTTTAATGGAATCTGAAACGTGAGTTTGAGATCCAATCGAAACTACTTCCGGTTTGCCAGTAATTTCTATTTTACCATTAGAAATGATAGGCAACGACAGTTCCTCTGTTCCATGTTTGGTCTCCACTAAGTCTATTTCTGTATTACCCGATACCTGAAAAACATGTTAATTGGGTGCTTATGTCACACAACTTCCAAGAACCAGCAATTTCATACGCATGTTGATAGAAATTAAGTTATTAGACATTAACATCTTCCGAAGTAAATTCAAATTGTACAGTCGAGGCGCCAATACCGGCATTCCCTGACACAGTAACAAAATAATGTACGATGATAAATATTTTCTGCTTGCTTTCTTATTAAAAAAAGATTATGACATTGTGTCAACATTTTGTTTGACCTGAAACAGGAATTATCGGAAAAAATAAGTAATACTCTGTATTCCTTAACGTTTCATAGAGTTTCAAGCATGCGATTGTTAATCGCAATGTGTATTCTAGACGGCCATGCGTTAGTTATACAAAAACATCGACGTTAGATTGACTATTGCAATGTGTAAACTAAATATAGATTTAATCACCTCATTTGTTTATCAGCAATGTTTGAAGTAAAATATCATAATACGATATTAGTTTAGTTTGCTGAAACGGAATTTTCGTTAAAAAACGTGCATGTTTTATTACAAATTAATGTACTTTGTTTTCACCAACGTTCAGTGTAACACAATATTGTAACACGGCCTCTGACTGACCATGGGGTAACCTGTTTCTTCATTGGATAAGACGTTTAGGAATATTGGTTATGGCTGTAAAGGTTTGATATAATTTCTTATAATATAGACGCAATAAAGTAATACAATTGTGATGCATGTAAAAAGCAAGAATAACTATTTCAATGCATTCTCAATTCTTAAGAGTTTTTAATCTTACTGTACGTCAGAAAATATTTGTATATGTATGTTCATGTGTAAATATCGTGCGTTGATAACATTTTGGGATAATCAAATCAACGTTTATGTAGTAGGGTAAAAAATTGTTCGCATACAATCCAGACTAGTTATTTGTTTTGGGGGTGATTTCCTTCTGCAATTCGCCCCATAGGTAACATAATATACGTATACCGACGAAAGAAGTCCGTTACTGCAACCAACCACTTTGCTTCTCCAGAGTCTGCATTCGCAATCAAAATAGCTCCGATCGCATGTTATTAGTATTAATGCGCCACAAAAAACACTGTGACGAAGTACATCGGTATTTTCCGTTGCGAAAATTGACCAATCAGAAGATGTCAAAGCTATTGGAAATTGTTTGCTTTTTTAATAATACATTTTGCGGAGACGAATGTGTCCGCCCGGCTAGCTCAGTCGGTAGAGCACGATTCTTTTAAACACGGGGTCGTGGGTTCGAGGATTTACTTAATTCTTGGACAGAACACCCCTTTGGACAAGAACTTTCTGTTAACTTTTTTAGATTGACCCTTGGTTGAAATTGACCTTTAGTATTCACTTGCTCAAAAACTAACATTTGCCGTATCTTACTTGATACTGAATGGATTTACTTGATACTTTGACACACCCGTGTACTAATGCAAGAACGATGCATAAACCTTACTGTACTAATTAGAAATTACTGCAATGCTTGTCTTTATCAAATCTATGTCAAGTTTCGATTTAGGTAAGTGTATTATATCTTCGCAGTTTAGCTTTTAATTGGCAAATACGAAAAATGACTTGTTTTAAAAAGCAGCATTTTCATTTAACCCCAATAGCTAAATCATATAATGTTGACAGCCTGTCGCACTTTCTTACTTCCATCTGTTTTCCATCTGTTTTCTTAAAAAAGGTGATTGGTAAGCATCACGGTGTATAGGGTTTTAACGACCACACAATTTGAGTAAAATCGCCCCACCAGTACTTTGAGTACTTTGATTATCTTAGGGTTCAATATAAATTTAAATACATTTCACTTGTCAAAGGGAAGCAACCCAAACAAGTAAACATCGTGCATGAATTACTGATATTAGAGTTATCTAATCCGTGATTCACGTGCACGAAAATCTCAGAAACAAAAGGTGAACGTATTTCTTTTTTGGAGGAAATATATTTTCTCATGTAAAATATTACTTTAATTTAATAACTTTTAAATAACATATTATTGTGACATGTATGTACTATTTTGTATTTTTGCATTCGTTATAAATAATGTGTATATTGTATTTTATTTTACCTAGACGACTCGCCGTACCTACTTTTAGTGTATGTGAATTTTTCTATCGCTTTCTAAAGATATACATATTGGTTCATTTGTATATTTTATTTAATATTTGTTTCGGAAAATTCCTTTCCATAACATCGAAAAACGGTCGAATTACAATAAAGTATAAAAATAGTTCAACTGCGTTCGAAAATTTCATCCACGCAGAGCACGAAACCCGAAAATTTATATGACAAAATTTCTTGTAAAGGATAATTTAAATAAATTGAAACGTGCTCTGTAAAAATGGTGTTTAATTCATAGGTGTCAAGTGTCGTTACAGATTAGCCTGTGCAGACCGCACAGGCTAATCAGGGTCGACACTTTCCGCTTTTATGATAGTTTTCGTTTCAAGAAAGTTTCTTCTTAGCTAAAAGTCAAGTTTAGGCGGAAAGTGTCGTCCCTGATAAGCCTCTGCAGACTACACAGGCTAATCAAGGACGACACTTTATGCATGTGCATTAAAACCCATTTTCACAGAGCACGGCTCAATTAAAGTCGACAAGCGAATATGGAGCTATACTCATACACCATGTTAAGACCACGAAGAGACTCTTAATAATAAAAAAAAAATATTTTTTTAATACAAAGAAAATCGTTATTGAAAGAGAGAAGTTTTAAAAACGTAACGATTGAATAAATACGTGCTAAAATAACGATATGATAATGCTTAAGGTTATACGATGACTTTCATACTTTCGATGTTACTTAACCCTTTCCTACTCACAAACCAAGTGAACGTGGCTATATGCCACCAGCATAAAACCAGAACGGCCGGCGAATAACTTGCAGTTTTTCCGGTTATAACCTTTTTGCTGCGCAGCAGTATATTAGGATTGGAAATTAAGCCTTAAAAATTTGCATCTAACAAGGAAGGTCTTAAAAGTTAGATGACTTTCTAAAGGACTTTAAATGCGTGAAAATGCGTACCTGAGGGGTAAAGAGCTCTGTTATAGGATTAAAACGGTTACCTCCGGAGCTGGTTCCCGGATACAGAGCAGCCCGAGTACCAGGAGCAAGAAGAACGAACTTCCCAGGACCAGGAAACTGTATGGTACTCGGTCGAGTAGATCCGGTTGTGTAAAATATCTGGAATCATAATATTTAAGTTTGGCATATCCATTAAATCGGTTTTAGCCCACAATGTATTTCATTGACTGTTCCCAGACGGTGACCCAAATCATTTTCAATTTTTAAAGTGCTTTGTTTCATGTATGTGTTTTGTCATGTTTTACTTGCTAAAAAGTATGAAATTTAATCGCATGATATTTGTCTGGAGTCGCATTATAACTATATATGTGACACTCTATTCTAGAAACGGTACTGATGTAGGACTGGTTTTTAATCTAAATTTAATGTTGTTTTTGTATCTAAGCAGACACAATACGCACTTCTTTGTTCAGAAATATTAAATTATGTAATTAAAATATTGTGAATTGGACGCAGGATATTTTGAAAATGCATATTTAGGATATTTTAGAGCATGGAAAATGTTCAATATTACTGTTTCCTTGCAAATATCATAAATAAAACGAAAATTTGCCAATCTGAATAATTTATGTCAACGTTGTCAATTAACCAAAACGTGAACAGATACGGTTTTCAGTTTACAAAAACCGCATACGTATGGGGCCCACTTGCCTTATTTCACATTGAAGCTACTCTTTCTTTTTTTAAATGTTGTTTATGGTATATTCACATTAATTTAATGCATAACACAAACTGTTGTTTGCTTTGAAACATAATCTTCATTTGTTGATTCAACCGTTAGGAGGTTTACACAATTAACATAATGTGATTCGCAATATGCAATATATGTCGTAGGAATACCGAAACTCATGAATGATTTTCAGGAGAGAAACATTTTGAACATGCATATTATCACAGCCTACGTCTTGAATCTTCTCAAACATTTCTTGCTGATGCAGTCCTTAGCTCGGCGGAATTGACCCCCAAAACAACTTAACCCCCAATAACGATGATTTGGTTAACCACTTCAGCTCCATAAACAATGTTGTTTTTTTTTCAAGAAATATTTTAAACCAAGCAGAACAGTACACACCTATCTCCCTCTTGTGTGACCAGGTCGGGAGAGTAGTTGTCGGGGTTAATGAAGGCGGTGATGACCTGATTGAAGATGCTTGCGGCACCACCAGAGCCGGCAACGATTATTCCCGCCACAAACGTAGGTCGCGTTGGAAAACACTATAAAGGAAACAAAAAATGACCACGACTGTCATGTTAGAGCAGTAGTTGGTACGCGTACGTCTCACCAATGTGACACGAGCTCAATACCCGTACAGTGAAGCATGTGCGATTGTTTGGTGGTCAACACACCGGAAAGTTGTTTTACGGGTATTCAGGCTTCCATCCACAAAAAAGACATCACACAACATTCACAATTTTCAATAACAATCACATAGTAGGTTTTGGACCATTATGTTACAAAAATACACATTTCGGAACAGTCATGATGCAATATGATGTCTGCTGATCATAATGCCTTACGGTACTTGTTTCTGATAATAAAAGATTATGAAAGGCTAAACACTTTAAATCACAAATGGCAGGTTCCTAAAACAGATAGAGCATAGTTACATGTGTTTGGATATCAATGAACTGGCATTACAGACACAAACGACTGAACGAATTTACATTACATTTACAAACGACTAGACGAACTGTCAATACATTTACGACCGACTGGACAAACTTGCATAACATTCACGAACGAGTGGATGAACGATCATAACATTCACGAACGACTGGACAAACTGACATTACATACACAAACGACGGGAAGAACTAAAATTACATACTCGAACGACTGGACAAACTGTCATTACATTCAGAAACGACTGGACGAACTGACATTACATACACGAACGACTGATCGAACTTACATTACATACACGAACGACTGGACGAACTGACATGACATACACGCACGACTGATCGAACTTACATTACATACACGAACGACTGGACAAACTGTCATAACATACATACACGACTGGACGAACTAACACTACATACACGAACGACTTGACGCACTGACATTTCATACACGAACGACTGAACGAACTGACATTACAAACACGACTTGCTGGACGAATTGACAAAACATCAACGAACGACTGGACAAACTGCCATTACATACATCAACGACTGGATGATCTGACATTATATACATGAACGACTGGACAAACTGACATTACATACAAGAACGACTTGACGATCTGTCATTAAATACACGAACGACTTGACGAACTGACATTACATACATGAACGACTGGACAAACTGACATTACATACATGAACGACTGGACGAACTGACATCACATGCATGCACGACTTGACAAACTAACATTGCATACACGAACGACTTGACGAACTGAAAATATATACACAAACGACTAGAAGAACTGACATTACATACACGAACGACTGGACGAACTGTTATTACATACATACGAGACTTGACGAACTAACACTAAATACACGAACGACTTGACGCACTGAAATTTCATACACAAACGACTGGACGATCTGACATTACATACATCAATGACTGGATGAACTGACATTATATACATGAACAACTGGGCGCACTGACATTAAATACATAAACGACTGGACAAACTGACATTACATACAAGAACGACTTGACGATCTGTCATTACTTACACGAACGACTTGACGAACTGATATAACATGCATGAACGACTGGACAAACTGACATTACATACATGAACGACTGGACGAACTGACATCACATGCATGCACGACTTGACGAACTAACATTACATACAAGAACGACTTGACGAACTGAAAATATATACACAAACGCCTAGACGAACTGGCATTACATACACAAACGACTTGACAAACTGACATAACATACACGAACGATTTGTCGAACTGACATTACATACACGAACGACTTGACGAACTGACATTTCATACACGAACGAGTTGACAAACTGAATAACATACATTAACCACTAGACGAACTGATATTACAACCAAGAACGACTAGACGAACTTACATTACATACATGAACGACTTGACGAACTGACATTACATACATAAACGACTGGATGAATTTACATTTCATACACGAACGAGTTGACAAACTGACCTTACATACATGAACGACTTGACAAACTGTCATAACATTCACGAACGACTTGGCGAACTGACATTACATGCACGAACGACTTGTCGAACTGACATTACAACCACGAACGACTAGAAGAACTGACAGTACATACACGAACGACTTGACGAAGTGACATTACATACACGAACGGCTTGAAACACTAACATTACATACACGAACGACTAGACGAGCTGACATTGCATACACAAACGACTAGACGAACTAACATAAAATACACGAACGACTGGACGAACTGACATAACATACATGAACGAATGAACGAACTAACATGAAATACACGAACAACTTGACGAACTGTTAGTATATATACGAACGAGCGGACGATCTGACATTACATATACGAACCACTTGACAATCTGACATTACATAAACGAACGACTTCACGGAATGACATTACATACACGAACGACTTGACGAACTGACATTACATACACGAACGGCTGGGCTAACTGACATTACATACATGAACGACTTGACGAACTGACATTACATACACGAACGACTGAACTAACTGATTATACATACAAGAACGACTAAACGAACTGAAATTACATACACGAACGAATGAACGAACGGTCATTGTATACTTGAACGAATAGACGAACTACCATTACATACACAAACGACTGGACGAACTGACATTTCATACAAAAACGACCTACCGAACTTACATTTTATACACAACATATACACACTCATATACAAATCAATCCATACCCAAAAATGAAGTTGTCTACCTTCACAGCTATGGACACGGGGGTTGGGTCAGCATTTTACCAAGGACTTAGTTAAGGCACAGGAAAAATACATTTTTTATTTTTTTATAAATTGGATGTAAACTTTAACCTTTAACAAGCACAAAACGATAATGTTTAGAAATTCAAGCACATTGTAACCCCAAATGCGGATATAAACGCACATGGACAATCCAGATTTGGAAATTCAGACACAGGCGCACCCATAATTAGAAAACTGAGGCACTGTGGCACCGCTGTGTTTAAATGCCCTGGGAAAATGCTGCGGGGTATGTAATAAGTTGTCTACTTTCATAGCTATGGCCACGGGTATAGGGTATATGATCCTGTTTCCGAACCCATTTATGAACCCGTATATGATAACCATGGCTGCGTAACTGCCGCGTACGCTGAAGTAATTCAATGCTGTTGTCGCACTGAAAACAACCAAAAATTCAAAATGTGTTAAACGCTGGCACGAATTACGTATTACAAACGGATAGAAATTCTGAAAATGGGTTGTCAATAAACAATTATTGTATATTGACAACCCATTTTCAGAATTTTATATTTTACTATTTTATGGTTGCGTATTACAAGTTACTATGCGTTTTTGAAAGTGTATGGTTTAAGATATATGATTTATTCTTTGTTGTTCAATTTTTTTCTTCATATAATTATTCAAATGGAAAATTATTACGACAACGTAAGTGCAAATATAATACTGATTTTGTCCGCGTGAAATTGATAGACATTCTGAAACATATTTCATTTAGGTATTTAAAATGTTTCCAGATAAACGTATAAAATGTATGTCGTACAAATTCATCTTGCTGACAGTTTGAATATAAAATAATTGCATGTTATTATGATTCAATTTTAGAGTACCTCAAATGCAGAATTTATCTTGGATACATTAAAGATGCTTGTACATATTGGCAACAATGTTTGATTTAGGATACATGCAGCTGAATTTTTACAATCTTTAGGGCATGATTTTATATGTGTGCAAATATATGTTACTTGGAATAATCTGCATAATGATAAAGTATTTGGTTTGACAATAACAATTCTTACCAGAACACTACGATTCCTAATATCAAGGAGATACGGGGCCCAAACATATTGACCATCAGTCCGGACATTGACATGCCGATTGCGCCTCCGAACGATGTGGCGGTCATAAGCCAAAGCGAGTCTTCGTTGCGTAGTTCCGTTTCCGCTGTGCGATTGCGGTAGTAGGAAACAAAGTATGGCGAGAAATTTCCTGAAATACGAAATAGAAATTATACGACGATGGGCTTTTTAACATCTTTGTTTTTACTATGTTCATATTGTAATCATCCAACGGTCACCAATATTATCAAGTTGAGCGATACCATTGGCGTTTGCTCCTTGTATTATCTGGCATTTCTATTCGCGTCTTCGCATAGTATAATGGCGAAGCCGGAATTACCGTCCTCCTGTACGTGTGCATTTCTATAGCTAGATGCACACCATTCAAATTTCAATTTAACAATAAAACATTTTCAAATATGTAAAACATTTCTAAGACATCAATGTTCGAATAGTATGCCGGACTGCAAAATAATCATGCTAAGTAGTACCAAAACAGGAAAATATCTTATTGTGATATATTATGTCTTAAAGTGAAAAAATACTTATTTTAATGTAGAAAAGATCATTTTATTCCAAATTACAAGGGTATTTATATTATTTAGCCTTCTCACAAAAGATATAGTCGGAAATAGAAGCCACATCTTAATCAAGACGTTTTTTGCTGAATCAAACACATATAGTACAAGTTAGCATAGTATTCTTAAAAGCAACACAGATCATAAGACTTAAAGTGTATGTAATGTTAACTCTTGAAATGAAATTACCGTATGCGGTCGCATTTGTTTTTGTTGATTTTCAATCTATTCTTATTCAATATATATAATGGAGTTAAAAACATACTATAAAAACATTCATACAAGCATGTTTGTTGTACTACGGTATATACCTCTATCTTTATGAGATCTTGTTTATAATAAATGATGATTGCATTGTATTCTTGTTGTGTATTCCATTTTGATATTACAATACATTGCATATGAAGCATGCCAAATCCTGAAATGTACCATGATTTTAATACTTGATTTAGGATAACAAAACCCTGCTTAACATAATCTGTTGCAATCGGGATTATTGATTACGTTCCACCTTTCTTGAAGCTGTGGCTCTTTTGCATAATATGTCCATTATTATAAATAGTTGATTAAAGTTTGGAAAGCAACATATTTGAAGATTACAATTATATCAACATGGCATGAAAAACAACAATTAGATTATTAACAAAAAGGATTATTTGTGTTTTTATAACGATCGTAAAAAGTGTTCAAGTATGCATATATGACAAAATAAATAATGTGTTATAAACATCTTAGCAATCTCATGCATGTACCTGGTTTTCAGGTTAAGCATCTGCATTTATTTTGCAGCTAAAATTTAATACATTTCGTTTAAAACACGTTTATGACATATATAATTCAGAGCTATCCACTC
>NC_068360.1:77188529-77230049 GCF_020536995.1 Dreissena polymorpha | reverse complement strand
AGTTTAGATTCGATCATGGCGGCCACTTTCTCGGATGATCGATTATCTCATCACAGCAGATTTACAAAACATGAGGAAAAAGATTCGTTTGGAAAAAATATTAAATATCAGTTGTATCAAGTTTAACTTAATACAATGCCTTCAAAAAAATAATACTGTATGCAGTTAAGGTGCTGCTGCAGCTTGTTACCGTTTGGCAATAAGTAAGAACTGACATACTCTGAACTCATACTATAGTCTTGGGAGCACTAGTCCCTTGTTTCGAATTGGATTCATTCACCCACCTAAGACTATTCTGCACAGTGTAATGATTTGTACGTGTCGAATAGAAATTTCGTAAGTTCGAAGTAAGATACCTCGTGTATAAATTATGCAACACAATATGTATACAATTTGAGTCGAAATCTTGCAAAGCAATATCGCACAAATACAGTTACATGCTCAGACAGATGGCTGTTGCAAAAGTAGTTAATTTATAATAAAGAAATTCGTAAAATTCTGCAACAATCTAATAAAAAAATCACGACTAACGTTGGCCATAACGTTCAGACAAATGTATATCTGATGTCAACTGCGTGTGCTATAAATGGCGAACCAAACATGATTTAACATTGGCGCAGAAATGTTGACTACATGAAAACGCCATATGACGTTAGAGTCTCTTACTGCACGATGTTACTTGAGATTCTTAAGCGGAAACAAGCATCTTAATGCGCCTTAATAACAGGACTGGCCGTTGCAAATTGGTGGTTATTACAGGTAATTTCATGGTCATATTTGACAAGCTATTAACCAGCTGTCTAGTGCTCATATTTTCAGTCGAATATGCGCCTAAATACTACCTCCATAGTCGACCAAGTTTGTTTTGTGGACACCGAACATTACAATATATAAATCAGTAAAAATGTTCGCAAAACATACGATTATTTCTTGAAGTTGTTATTGCACGTTCACGCTGTATCCACTTTGTACGCCAATTTCAAGATTAATTAGTGACACGTTAAAATTAATGTTAAAACATACGTTAAATTTGGTATATATTACAATAACGAAACGTTCGGACATACGCATGAACTGTCGTCCTTATTTTTATATATAATTTAGGCATGGATTGTTATTGAATAAAGTTACTATACCTAACGACTTTACATGTATTACTCAATCCATAATTATATATATACATATAACAAACAGTTGCATACACTTTAATAAAACGTTAAACTCTGAAGTACATTTACTTAACCTTTAAGCTCGTAAACAAAGTATTGTTTCATCCCGATAATTGAATTAGGATAACCGCAATACGTTGTTAGAACCTGACCTCAATTAGGTTGAAAAATTTGCCAGGTTCATAACCCTTTCTTAGCAATGCTATTGAATGAAGAACGCATTACACGCGTTGCTTTTGCGACGTAACAAAACTCCACAGACTCTTAGTGAATTATCCAAAGAAAACAACAGTGAATACTCAAATGTATTTGATTAATTAATATGTTTCAATTTTACTAAATTACTACAAGGATAAATTCTGAGTTATATTAGTAGTGGAAAAGGTAGGACTTGTAGTATTAGTTGACTAGCAGTATTATTAGTATTGTATTATAAGTATTAGTTGTAGTAGTAGTATAGTAGTATAGTAGTAGTAGTAGTAGTAGTAGTAGTAGTAGTAAGTATTATAGTAGTAGTAGTAGTAGTAGTTAGTCGTAGTAGTAGTAGTAGTAGTAGTAGTTTAGTAGTAGTAGTCTTAGTCGTAGTAGTAGTAGTCGTAGTAGTAGTAGTATAGTAGTAGTAGTAGTAGTAGTAGTAGTAGTAGTAGTCATAGTAGTTAGTAATATCCTAGTAGTAGTAGTAGTGTAGTAGTAGTAGTAGTAGTAGCAGCAGCAGCATTATCAGTAGTAGTAGTAGTAGTAGTTGCAGCAGCAGCAGCATCAGTAGTAGTAGTAGTAGTCGTAGTAGTAATCGTAGTAGTAGTAGTAGTAGTAGTAATAGTATAGTAGTAGTAGTAGTAGTAGAATAGTAGTAGTAGTAGAAGTAGTAGTAGTAGTAGTAGTAGTAGTAGTAGTAGTCGTAGTAGTATTAGTAGTAGTAGTAGTAGTAGTAGTAGTAGTAGTAGTAGTAGTAGTAGTCGTAATAGTAGTAGTAGTAGTAGTAGTAGTAGTAGTAGAAGTAGTAGTAGTAGTAGAAGCAGCAGCAGCAGCAGTAGAAGTAGAAGTAGTAGAAGTAGTAGTCGTACAAGATTGCTTGCAACGCGAGTGTTTACGAAGTTTAGTTAAACAATGTATTAATAGCTGCATTGCATCAGTTATTATCAAATAAATATATGTAACACAGTTAGATTCTTTAAAACAGGTATTCGTTTGAAATCCGGCAATATTCTATTATAATGATAAGTCACTATTAACGTTAAAGGTATCATTGTGAGAAAGTTACATCTGACTACTACTTATGCTATAAATGGTCCATTGTGGATCATCACGCAGAATGTCCGACTTAATGACACGTCTTTTTGACGTCACAGTCTCAAACGGCACGATGTATATGAGGTTCTTAGGAGTAAATTAGCAGCTTAATAACACAGCCGTCAGTCAAAGTGTTGATAATGAGGGCTAATTCATGAAAATGTATGACGATATGTTTACGAGCTGTTTAGTGGGCTCAGATTTAATTTCAAATAGTTACTTCCGAATTCGACTAAGTATTGTTTAAAGCCACTGCCACTTACAAACAATAAATAAAGCAAAGTTATTTTAAATATTATTTTCTTTCTTTGGCGATTAACAAGTTATAATTATCGTGCAAACATGTGGTCAGCTTTTTATCCTCTAGCAAATACGATTGGTTTGGACAAATTCTCCGCCGCTTAGTGTTTTTATTGTATCGCAATTATTGTTCGGTTTTCCGGAATGTACAAACAACAGAAGCATATCCACACATGTTACACCAATTACAATAGCAGATGCCACACGGTCCGTTGCCTTTTCATTTCTGTCAAATTAGGCAACTGTTACAAAGAGCACATGGTTCAGCACAAACATTGTATGGTGCATGATCAGTATACAAGATTTAATAGGCAACTGTTACAAAGAGCACATGGTTCAGCGCAAACATTGTAAGGTGCATGCTCAGTATACAAGATTTAATAGGCAACTATCACAAAGAGCACATGGTTCAGCGCAAAATTGTAAGGTGCATGAAGAGTATACAAGATTTAATAGGCAACTGTTACAAAGAGCACATGGTTCAGCACAAACATTGTAAGGTGCATGATCAATATACAATATTAATAAGAAACTGTTACAAAGAGCACATGGTTCAGCACAAACATTGTATGGTGCATGATCAGTATACAAGATTTAATAGGCAACTGTTACAAAGAGCACATGGTTCAGCGCAAACATTGTAAGGTGCATGCTCAGTATACAAAATTTAATAGAAACTGTTACGAAGAGCAATGGTTCAGCGCAAACATTGTAAGGTGCATGCTCAGTATACAAGATTTAATAGGCAACTGTTACAAAGAGCACATGGTTCAGCACAAACATTGTAAGGTGCATGCCTCAGTATACAAGATTTAATAGGCAACTGTTACAAAGAGCACATGGTTCAGCCACAAACATTGTAAGATGCCACTGCTCAGTATACAGATTTAATAGGCAACTGTTACAAAGAGCACATGGTTCAGCACGAACATTGAAAGTTGCATGAAGAGTATACTAGATTTAATAGGCAACTGTTACAAAGAGCACATGGTTCAGCGCGAAACGAATTGTAAGGTGCATGCTCAGTGTACAAGATTTAATAGGCAAACTGTTACAAAGAGCACATGGTTCAGCGCAAACATTGTAAAGGTGCATGCTCAGGATACAAGATTTAATAGGCAACTGTTACAAAGAGCACATGGTTCAGCGCAAAAATTGTAAGGTGCATGCTCAGTATACAAGATTTAATAGGCAAACTGTTACAAAGAGAACATGGGTCAGCACGAACATTGAAAGGTGCATGAAGAGTATACAAGATTAATAGGCAACTGTTACAAAGAGCACATGGTTCAGCGCAAACATTGTAAGGTGCATGCTCAGTATACAAGATTTAATAGGCAACTGTTACAAAGAGCACATGGTTCAGCACAAACATTGTAAGGTGCATGCTCAGTATACAAGATTTAATAGGCAACTGTTACAAAGAGCACATGGTTCAGCACAAACATTGTAAGGTGCATGCTCAGTATACAAGATTTAATAGGCAACTGTTACAAAGAGCACATGGTTCAGGCACAAAACATTGTAAGGTGCATGCTCAGTATACAAGATTTAATAGGCAACTGTTACAAAGAGCACATGGTTCAGCACAAACATTGTATGGTGCATGATCAGTATACAAGATTTAATAGGCAACTGTTACAAAGAGCACATGGTTCAGCGCAAACATTGTAAGGTGCATGCTCAGTATACAAGATTTAATAGGCAACTATCACAAAGAGCACATGGTTCAGCGCAAAAATTGTAAGGTGCATGAAGAGTATACAAGATTTAATAGGCAACTGTTACAAAGAGCACATGGTTCAGCACAAACATTGTAAGGTGCATGATTCAATATACAATATTTAATAAGAAACTGTTACAAAGAGCACATGGTTCAGCACAAACATTGTATGGTGCATGATCAGTATACAAGATTTAATAGGCAACTGTTACAAAGAGCACATGGTTCAGCGCAAACATTGTAAGGTGCATGCTCAGTATACAAAATTTAATAAGAAACTGTTACGAAGAGCACATGGTTCAGCGCAAACATTGTAAGGTGCATGCTCAGTATACAAGATTTAATAGGCAACTGTTACAAAGAGCACATGGTTCAGCACAAACATTGTAAGGTGCATGCTCAGTATACAAGATTTAATAGGCAACTGTTACAAAGAGCACATGGTTCAGCACAAACATTGTAAGATGCATGCTCAGTATACAAGATTTAATAGGCAACTGTTACAAAGAGCACATGGTTCAGCACGAACATTGAAAGGTGCATGAAGAGTATACAAGATTTAATAGGCAACTGTTACAAAGAGCACATGGTTCAGCGCGAACATTGTAAAGGTGCATGCTCAGTGTACAAGATTTAATAGGCAACTGTTACAAAGAGCACATGGTTCAGCCGCAAACATTGTAAGGTGCATGATCAGTATACAAGATTTAATAGGCAACTGTTACAAAGAGCACATGGTTCAGCGCAACATTGTAAGGTGCATGCTCAGTATACAAGATTTAATAGGCAACTGTTACAAAGAGAACATGGTTCAGCACGAACATTGAAAGGTGCATGAAGAGTATACAAGATTTAATAGGCAACTGTTACAAAGAGCACATGGTTCAGCGCAAACATTGTAAGGTGCATGCTCAGTATACAAGATTTAATAGGCAACTGTTACAAAGAGCACATGGTTCAGCACAAACATTGTAAGGTGCATGCTCAGTATACAAGATTTAATAGGCAACTGTTACAAAGAGCATATGGTTCAGCACAAACATTGTAAGGTGCATGCTCAGTATACAAGATTTATATAGGCAACTGTTACAAAGAGCACATGGTTCAGCACAAACATTGTAAGGTGCATGCTCAGTATACAAGATTTAATAGGCAACTGTTACAAAGAGCACATGGTTCAGCGCAAACATTGTAGGTGCATGCTCAGTATACAAGATTTAATAGGCAACTCTTACCAAGAGCACATGGTTCAGCACAAACATTGTAAGATGCATGCTCAGTATACAAGATTTAATAGGCAACTGTTACAAAGAGCACATGGTTTCAGCACGAACATTGAAAGGTGCATGAAGAGTATACAAGATTTAATAGGCAACTGTTACAAAGAGCACATGGTTCAGCGCGAACATTGTAAGGTGCATGCTCAGTGTACAAGATTTAATAGGCAACTGTTACAAAGAGCACATGGTTCAGCGCAAACATTGTAAGATGCATGATCAGTATACAAGATTTAATAGGCAACTGTTACAAAGAGCACATGGTTCAGCGCACACATTGTAAGGTGCATGATCAGTATACAAGATTTATTAGGCAACTGTTACAAAGAGGAAACATGGTTCAGCGCGAAACATTGTAAGGTGCATGAAGAGTATACAAGATTTAATAGGCAACTGTTACAAAGAGCACATGGTTCAGCGCAAACATTGTAAGGTGCATGATCAGTATACAAGATTTAATAGGCAAACTGTTACAAAGAGCACATGGTTCAGCGCAAACATTGTAAGGTGCATGATCAGTATACAAGATTTAATAGGCAACTGTTACAAAGAGCACATGGTTCAGCGCAAACATTGTAAGGTGCATGATCAGTATACAAGATTTAATAGGCAACTGTTACAAAGAGCACATGGTTCAGCACAAACATTGTAGGTGCATGCTCAGTATACAAGATTTAATAGGCAACTGTTACAAAGAGCACATGGTTCAGCGCAAACATTGTAAGGTGCATGATCAGTATACCAAGATTTAATAGGCAACTGTTACAAAAGAGCACATGGTTCAGTACAAACATTGTAAGGTGCATGCTCAGTATACAAGATTTAAAGAGCAGACATTAAAAGAGGTTTTCATCGGCTTTATTTGTAATATAAATGTTTTTTAACTTGTAATGTATATTTGGTGTGAATTGCAGCAGAACAAACAGAAAAATAGATAATTATATGAACATATTATTTAATTTATAACTTATACGTGTTTGCTAGTAATATTACAAACAAAAATACCAATGGATAGTTAAATCATTCCGCATAGGATGCTTCGTACACGATTACTCAATAAGATTGAAATGAATGTTTTATTTCAGTAACTTATTGTATCATTTCGGAAAGAGAGGCAAACATTTCATTAAGCAGGAGCCATCGTGAAATATTTCAAGTCTCCCTTAATATAAATGATATGTTTAGATCTGTTATTTTTCAAACCGTCTTATGTAGTCAGAGTTGTAGAGTTTGATACGTTTGTACAATCGCTGAATTATTTATTAAATAAGTTTGTTTCGTGTGTTTTTCTTTACTTCTATGCTATACACCGATGCACATTTTCTTTGACTTTGCTAAGACAAAGTACTGTTTACGATTGAAGTGCAAATATATTTTTTTAAAGTTGTATTGAGGCGCTGTTTATATATTGCAGTTTTTAGTATAATTGTGTTCTCGATCTACATACTTAAAAACAGCGATATAACATCTTAACATCTTAAACATTGAATGATAAATTCATCCATAACCGCGTTGTTTCTGCCCGCTGACATTTAACCCGGCCAATGGTAGCAATTAAGTGATGCGCAAGGTTAAATGCTATTGTAGATGTACGCTAATCTAAATTCAAGATTCATTGCACATGCGATTGTTACGAAGTGTAGTGAACTATTTGATCAATTGCTCTGTATAATAAGTATTGATAAAAGTAATCTCAAATTATATTATTATCCATTTAAGAGCATAATTTGATTTTACTTGTGGATTTAATTTCATACTTTGCAAAAGTACGCACTGAGTATTCGATTATATAGTTGAATACAATGTAATGTCTTAATTGGTACAATTACATTTATTCATATGATAGCGTCTGGTATAAGTTATGTATGTTAGTTTGTGAAATCCTTATCTCCTTATAATATAAGTATAAATGTTTGTTTGTCAAATCCTAATCTTCATGAATAGTATGCAAATTTATCTAGTCATTCTCTTTATAAATAATGTGTTTGTTATCCAATCTTATTCTTCATAAATAGTATGCTAATTTATCCCACCATATGCCTTCATTAATGCTAGTTTGTTTATTCCGTCATCTCCTACATATATATATATATATATATAATATATATATATATATATATATATATATATATATATATATATATATATATATATATATCTATTATATTATATATGTATATATATGTTCTTTGTGCACGTCATAATCTTTTTTTTCATAAATGTAATGTTTATTTGTCCCATCATCTTCTTCATTAATGTTACGTTTTCTTTATGCCATCATTTTTCATAATGAACGTCATCTTATCTTCGTCATTATTTCTTCCTACTGATAATAATGACGATAATGATTATGATGATAATTACTATTTGATGATTCCTGCAATGTGGATTGTGATAATAATCATGCTGCCGATTGTAAAATGACGTTAATGGCATCGTTTTCAAACATATGTTAATAAAGCTTATATGGTAATATATCGTGAAGAGGATAATTGCATTGAAAAAAAGGAACACAGCTGAACACGGATTACAGTAAACTATACTTTGAATCCAGACCTGTAACTCGTATTGATATTTGAAGCAGCGCGTTTGACATCAAAAACGCCATATCGTTTCCAAAAATCAAACTGCCTTATAGAGGTATTTTGTCAAATAACGATTTTAACTCACACCGTAATAACTTTACGTTTTCGGACGAATAAGGGTAATAAGGTTATGTCCGAAAATTAAGATCCATAAACATAGTTCAACAAGTCAGTACCCAAAAACTTTAAACACCTTTTAAGAAAATATATTGAAACGGACGATAGGTTATTCATTTGTAAAAAGACTTGTAAAGTACCCCCGTCGAGAAGTATCAACACATTCAAGATATGCTTTCATTTAATTTTAAATTATTGCATATATTTGAGGCTGTTTACAGATTGATACCCGTAAGTTGAACAATGACCACAAAGTAAAAGAGATTCGCTCTTTTTATTCTTTAGTATGATCTTCCAAATACAAAAAGTATAATCATAATTGGAACTAATTGAGAACAGAAGTGCTCACGAAAGTTTACAAAACTGTGAATATATTAAGCAGAATTGTCGTGGTTCGTTACAGCGATCATTTCAGCTTAACATCAACATTAAGCTTTCGGGCTTAACAATATCTATCGTCTGGTGTGTGTATTTCGTAGTTAATAAAGTCCTTCAACGCACGAGGCTGCATTCATTTCCCCCCGTATGTCAGGTATACATGCCTTTCGACCCAAAACAAATGCAACGAGCAACTGACTGTTGGCAATCATCTGCCAGGTTTCATTAGCGATGTCCGCTTGTAAAACAACCAGTGCGATGTTTCAATGGATCAACGCGGCGAATAGGAAAAATTGTGACAAAGTGCAACCCGAAAATTTAAAATGAAGGAAAAATATGAATGATCGAAAAAAGAGAGTTAAACATAATTATCTGGGCTAAAAAAGAGGGTGTCCCAAAACTTAGAGTTTCCAAAAACTTTAGTAATTACAGCAAGTCCTGGTTTTGCTACCAAATAGACACGAATCAATTAAAATGTCTCTTTTGCAACTCATATTAATATTATTAATTCAGCAAAACGTTTTCCCGTTTTACTTATCAAGCGAAAGTTCGAAGTAGTTATAGTCGGAAATAAATAAAGTAGTAAACATGCAAGTACTGAAATGTAATAGAAAATGGTCAAGCATGAATACTATATTGAAGGTAAGGTTTTTCAAAGCTTGAGTTTGAATCCTACTGAAGCCGTGTGTCGAGCAATATAAATTGTACTGTATTGATTTCGTAGGGATAAAAAGAATACAAACTAAAATATTGCTACTTAATTTATGTTCGCTATTGAAATTGATTTATATAAATGTACAAGAATACACACACTTAGGACCATAATGTCAGAAGACTGCATCCATCATCTCTCAGCGATAAACCTTTCATGCACATGTAGTCATACAAGATCTCGTGCAATCCACGTCGTTTCCTTGACAAAAATAGTTCACGAAAGGCAAGAAATGAAGAAATGACTTAAACCAGAAGAGCCCACTGTGGAAACAGTATTAATAATTCAAAGGGTTGTGGGAGGGCGGCGTGTAGTCAGATTTCATTACAAATGTCAAATTGTCAAGTTCAATAAAAACCATTCGTCAATTAAGGTGACACTCCACTGAGGTGTTTTCAATAGCTGCTTCGTTGTAGTGAGGCTTGGTCCCAGTGGAGGGAGGGTTGTCTACATTACTTAGAAGGCGTTTTAAATGGTCGATGTCTTTCGGTGTCGCGTGGTGTTGCCCGATGCTATTCAAGTGGTTTACATCTGTTAAGTAGACTTGCGAATATGTATCTACTCTCTATTTGGTATCGCCAAATGTTATTTTAGCGCGTAGGATATAGTTCAAGCGATTACTAGATAATCTTTTATTTCGAGAATGGCGAAATCAGGACTCCTATGTGGCATACGATGCTTTAAATAAACGGTCTTTTATCATCGATAGGTTTTTGCTCTTGAGAGTATGTTCGTGTTTAAATAGAATATTTCATTTTGCTTTCTCGATGAATTTATGTTAATAATTATGTTAACATGTTAACCGTCGCGGCACAATACGTTTATATTATTGTGACTTTTATTCTTAACCGTATGAATATACTAGGTTAAAACTCGACTTTTGCGTTACATAAATTTTGAATATATATAATCAATACAAATGATAGTGTGCTATTTGAGAAAAGACATGCATCTTATTTTGCTCATTTCGTATTACCAAACCTATGCTTTAAGACACCAATACCTCAAGGCATTGTGATGGATTTATTATATCTTTAGGTGAATTGGGAGAAGTTTTTATTCATATTTTTTAAATAAGATTTTACAGTAAAGAAGGTTTAACTTTTTATGACACGTTGTTAAGATGAAATGGTGTTTAGAATTCCCATGTTAGCAATATACCAACTGAAAAAAATAAATCTTCACATAATTGATTTGAATCCGAGTAAAACATACACTTGTGAATGTCTTAGAATCAAAACAATGAATTTAAAAGCAAAATAATTTAAACGTTTGAATTTGTAAACAAATCATGCTTTCATCTTGTACAATTGAATTAGGATAACCGCAATACGTTGTTAGGACTTGACCTCAGCAAGGTTGCCAAATTTTCCAGGTAGATGGAACATTTCTAAGGGCTGTTGTTGAATGACGAACTCGTATCACTGGAGTGGAATTGCGATACAACACAATTTAAGAGTATATATGCGAATAACCTCATTATCAAGGTTGAAAACGGGAGATATTATTAACGAGTATGGGATATATTAATATGTTTAGAATTAAGGTAGCGCACCTCTAATGATTTCCCGCGATTTCTTCGAAGGTTGAAGAGCCTACTATTAGGTGCCGTAGCCTAGTGGTTAAGGCGATAGACAAGAAATATTTTGGGATATTCCCGCGCAGGTTCGAATCTTGCCGACGACGTACACTTTTTTTCGACGCGTTTTATTTATTTTCTAACGTAATTTGATTTAATATGGCATATAAGCTATATTTATTGTTAAATATGTTGCAATTTTTATGCACATTCTTCAATTATTAAAATTAAAACAACGTTATGGCGAAATTGGGTGATTTACTGTTGAAAATACGAACCATGCATGTTGCATTTTATTTTTATTTCAAAAAGTAAACGGTAAATCTGTCTATTTCTTGGTATTTTTGCTGTATATAGTGTTTCTATAAAAACTAAGTTTAAAATATGACTTAAATAATACTATTTTGAAATTTATGACACTTTGTTTTTAACCGACCCAATTTTTACTTGGCTGAAATCACTTACATTTCATGGCGCTCTTCCATAGATAAAAATGTATAAAAAATAAATGTCTATAAGAATACTTATTTCATATTGTTTAAACTTTAAACACCTTTACAGCATCTGTACACACCAACTGCATGCCCATATTTGGAAATTTGAATGAATTATGGAACTTTTATATACCCCAGGGGTAAAAAATAAACTGGACAAAAGCCGAGCGTGGGGGTGGTTTTGAAAAAATCGGTATATTCTTTTAAAAAGCATGGAAAGCCTACCTACAAATTTGCATGTAGTTCAGTGAAATGATGATGATTAAGAAAATAATTACTTAGATTATATTCGGATATGTGCCCATTAGAGGTGCGCTACCTTAAGAATATTATTACGCGGATGACTTGTGAATTTGTTATAAAATAACTTTCATTGTAAGTTCACTTTTCAAACAATCAGAAGTGCAACATATTGTAGTTATTTTAGTAACGAAGTGAAGAATCCGTGTTAACCTGAACGAACTTCTGTAACTATCACTGTGACGTAGAATGAAACAGAACGAACAATTGACGGTTGTTAGAAAATTGCTGTTTATTTGTATACAATATAAACAGTGATGTTAAAAACTTTGAGAGTTGAGCTTATTTGTAAATTGTGTTGAGTTTTTCTTAGCATATGGCATTTATTGGATTGCAGATTGCTAATACGATTTTGGTGAAAGAGAGTGTTGTGTGCGTGATGCTGGAATGCTTTATTTGCTAAATACAACACAGTAAGTGACTAGTGGCGCTTTCATGCTGCAGTACGATAAAAATATGACTTTGTTTTGTCTGTTGTTGTTAGTGAATGTAAACGAAAATCAATATTTAAACATATAAGAATGACAATGGTTGTCATAACTATAATAATAATAATAATAATAATAATAATAATAATAATAATAATAATAATAATAATTATAATATAATAATAATTATTATTATAATAATAATAATAATAATAATAATAATAAATAATAATAATAATAATAAATAATAATAAATGATAATAATAATAATAATAATAATAATAATAATAATCATCATCATAGTTATTTAAAAAAAAGATAATAATTATTATTTTTATTCTTCATATTATTATTATAAATGCGCAACGGTGGGGTACATTTGCATTTCTGTTAATCCTGACATTACTGAAAGTAGTCTGGCGAATTCCTTCGAATGTCTTTGACTGATGTGTACATCTACAGATTAAAACGCACGACCTGTACATAATACTGTGTATGTAATTGGGCCGTGATATGTGAAAAGGGGGTTTAATGCATGTGCGTTAAATGTCGTCCCAGATTAGCCTTTGGAGTCCGCACGGGCTAATCAGAGATGAAACTTCCGCTTTTATTATATTTTCGTTTCAAGAAACTCACCTCTTAGCAAAAATCGTGTTAAGGCGGAAAGTGTCTTCCCTGATTAGCCTGTTCGGACTGCATAGGCTAATCTGGGACGACACTTTACGCACATGCATTAAGCCTCCTTTTCACAGAGCGAGGCTCAATTATATTTTATTTTGAAGCTCAGATAACGTTGATGGTATCTTAAAATAACTCCAC
The DNA here is from genome assembly GCF_020536995.1 of Dreissena polymorpha. Lineage (NCBI taxonomy): Eukaryota > Metazoa > Mollusca > Bivalvia > Myida > Dreissenidae > Dreissena > Dreissena polymorpha. Next base: position 77,216,878 of record NC_068360.1, on the reverse strand, counting down.
ATACGTCTTCGGTGGATTCCTCTAGTTGGATTCTGTTTAAGTATACTACTATCAATGAATATATTCTGTGCGTTTGTTACTAAAAGTCCTTGTGAAAAAGCAACATTCTGGGGTTGAAGCGACATTACATTGACCGGTAGGCGACATAACAGTGACCGGAAGCGACATAACAGTGACCGGAAGCGACATATCAGTGACCTGAAGCGACATAACAGTGACCGGAGGCGACATACAATGTAACAGTGACCGGAAGCGACATAATAATGACCGGAAGCGACATATCAGTGACCGGTCTTGTTGATCGCTGGCAAGCGATCAAGGGCCTTGTTAACCATCTTGCGTCATTTAATAATAATTGTGCATTTACTTTCAGATTGACATGCATCGAATAAACGGCATATCCCGGTTGCTTTTTCTTGGACGAAGCCTCTGACTTATATCCGTCGAACAAATGTAAGTAAGTTTAAATGTTGTTTGAAAGGAAGCACTTGCAGATTTGTATTTTTCGGCGTTCCTCAGTGTATTTACTGACAAACGTTCATTAAACACTTGCGATACTTCCAGTGTCAATCCTTTTGTTGCGGTAAAGCAATATACATCTAGATCTTTTGTAAACTGTATATTATTATAATATATGGGCCGTGCTCAGTGAAAACAGTTTTAATGCATGTGCGTTAAGTGTCGTGCCAGATGAGCCTGTGCAGTGTTGGAATGCATATGCTTTCTCCTCTAAGTCGGGGGAAGTTCCAAAGAGTTATTTTACAAATTGGGGCGCCCCACGCCGCATGGGCGGCAGTTCTGTCTGATAAAGAAGCAAAACATAGGTCGATGAAACTCGCAAATGAATTGGACTGTGGCAATGTCGGTGAAGTACCGGATATCATAGAATGTCTCCGAGGAAAGTCGGCGTCATCTATAACAGAACAAGACTGGGACGCTATAACTTATGGCTTTGTTAGATTCCCTTTTGTTCCCATAGTTGACGGGTCCTTCTTAACGGAGGCGCCTGAAAAATCCCTCAAATCCAAAAATTTCAAAAAAAATTCCAGTTTTATTGGGCCACAATATCAACGAGGCGTTTTACTGGCTTTTATACTACAATCAAAATAAATTTAATAAAGACGGTACGGAGCCAAAAATCACGCAAAACACATTCGATCTCCTAATAGACGATATATTTTTCTTTCACCCAGCTTTCCCAAAAGAACTCAACTCCTTCGGCAAGGAGGCAATTAAGTTCCAGTACCGGAATTGGGTCAATCCAAATGATCAGGCGATGAACGCCTGGCAGTTAGACATGGCGGTGGGAGACTTCAACTGCATCTTCCCCACCGTGGACTTCGCACTGCTCACTTCGGAGGCCGGAAGTAGTATCTATTATTACGTGTTCGAGCATCGCTCCAGCGTCCATCATTGGCCAGCCTGGGCGGGCGTGCTGCACGGAGACGAGATCAACTTCGTGTTCGGCGAGCCGGAGAACAAAACCAAGGGCTACCAACCCGAGGAGGTTACATTCTCGCGGAAAATGATGCGATATTGGACCAATTTTGCAAAAACTGGGTAAGCATTTACGTGTTATATTATTTATGAAAATATAAATATAAACTATGGAACAAATATCAGCAATCTGTATCACTCTCCATGCTGCACACTATTAATACGTATTTTTACTCTATAGATAACAACTCTTCCATCCTGCAAAATTGGATCAATTTATTTTCAAAACAAGGGATGTCTAGTATATTTATTGCTATATTAAGAATATTTCTTAAAAAAATTCCTTTAAGCAAACAGCGCAGACCCTCATGAGACGCCGAATCATGCGGCGTCTCATCTGGGTCTACGCTGTTTGCCAAGGCCTTTTTTTCTAGACGTTAGGCATAAATGGGTAAAGCATAACGACATAGGCGTTTGTTGAAACACTATAAACAATAATTCATACTAGGATATAGAATTACGGCAGCTCTTGGTCAGACCTGTCTAGATTTACCAACTTTCAATTTAACGGGCAGAAAGCCTCTTATTCTAGGGGCGTTATTTGGCTAATGCCGATTTTAATCGCCCGACCAAGCTCTGAAGTATATTGTTGCGTATATTGTGAATCTTCATTGTGTTGCCTTCTCGTGTGTGACGAAACACATCCGTTTAATATAGAACATCTGGATTTTCGAGACGACAATTAGGATGTTGCTGTTGTTTATTTTACATTAAAGTATTCGAACAAAATGATAGAATTGTCTTACCAAAATAATATTCTGGGTTTTGTCATCGCCAATCATAATTGGAAACTGCAATAAGAATAACATTTATTGATCCGACAAGTCGTTCGATTTCGTAAACTGTTAAAGTCAGAATTGCTTTCTTTCGAGACAAACGTTTCCAAACCCAAGTGTGGTTTATATCAAAATAACAATAATGGATGGAGGATCGGGACACGTAATGTATATCATATTAATTGTTTAATTATAAGCATCTGTAATACAGTTCTCGTGAAGGAAAGTACCGTGTCGTTTATGTAATTTTGAATGAGTAACTCCTTTTCATCTTATATATCTTATATACTGTCACTGCCATCATCCTTATCGACCTTACAGTTTCAGATGTCATGAGTTTTTTTTAATTTCAGAATTGTGTTATACTCCAATGATTTATATGTGTGATCGTTTCGTTGAATTGTGGCATAGTTTTATTTATCAATATTGGCAAAGACGAAGTGTGGATGCCCTATTGGTCAGTTGGCGTCACTCAATCGGAATTTTTTCACAAATAAAAATTCGTGACGGGACCAATAATATCGTATAAGTTCGAATGTTTGCCCGCCCATGACCTCCAGATTGTTAATATGTAAAGTAACGATATGTAATATACCGGTAAGTTGTGTACATTTTTATGGTATCATGTATGACGCACATACAGAAATAGTCTGAGGCGATATAAAGCTAGTTGTTTGGAAATTCATACCAGTAAAGGTTGTTAAAGGTTGTTTCGCAATTCATTCCGGATAATGACCAGACGTTATAATGCAGACGTCACTTTGCTCATGATGAGCCTCATATTCCACTGTAGGGAGAATCGGCTGTCCCTTGAACGGGTAGTGTTTAAATGGACTAAAGGTTTGGCAAAATGACAACTTAAAATGAGTCATTTATTTAAAAAATATATTAATACAACATGACAATACTAGCACAAGACCCACCTTACTAAGACAAAAAATGAACGTTAATTTGCGTCTTATGATAATCATGAATTTACATCTAAAATAAGTAAGCTTTTGTAACGCTTTTCAGTGACAATATTGACAAAACCTGTACTGCTTACATAGCGTTTAGACTTCATTTCAGATACAAATACATGCATGGTTCAGTGGTAGCGCGTTAAGTTTTGCCTTCAGTAGTATCGGTCTCGAACCAAATGTTATCCTTATTTTGTTTCGTTCGGAGTACTTTACTATTCCAAATATAAGTGTTTCAGTAAATTCGGTTATTGCCATTGTTTTAAGAGATTTCCAACACATAACTCGTGTATAGTGTATCCTCATTTTGGAATAATGTCAATATGGAAAATTCGCCTATCATAAACATTTCCCGATCTAGCCCTTTTTATGCGAAAAACGACAAGATGCTTAACTATTTTATGTTAGTCTTGCAATAGATGAATACACATACCAAAATAAGAAGTTTAGTAGAGAACAAGTTATTAACCCGACGGCATATCATGCGAAATTGTCTGAGAAAAATGCCCGTTCCGTGTAAAATATCATAAAAATAAATAACTTCTTGATTGCATTATTATTCACAAATTCTTCGCAATTACCGAATCGAGGGATGTCTTCATTACCACTATCGTGATAAGTAAATTGCATGCTGCATCGTTCGTGGGCCTTAAAGACGCTAATGCAAAACGTAAGAAAAGAGATAGAGATTAGGGCTGCATTCAAGTAAATTATAGGTTACCTGACTGTATATATTTAAAATTGTTTATATCATTCTCGAAGCTTTTTCTGACAGGAAAAAAGTCGAGGCTGATATTGTACTGAAAATTATTATATCGATTTAAGTGATCATTTTAATATTTAATTCGGATAGAGCGTGTTTTAACGAGGCATTCTGTAATAAAGCAGTTAATTAAATTTATCCCATCATCAGACGTGCATTGTCGAAATAAACCACTGTGGAATAAATTTCCTCTATTTCAGCAGTGCTAGAATATAGCTGTCACGCGCGGCGAAGAATGTTCATTTTACTCGGAATCAACTATAAAGTTATCATTTTTAGTAAAATCGAATCAGATTCAACAAAACAAACAATTTTATACCAAGATATAATATATTTTTAACACATAATGCAACTCAAAAAGCAAATAAACATTATTTACAAATATTAAGTGCGCGTACTCGTGACGTCATTATTAACACGTCATACGACACAAAGCATGTTGTTTCACGCTAAAAATGCAGTTGTTTAGTGTCTTTTTTTTTTCCATTATTTCTTAAAAATCTGGGACGTAGAGCTATGATAAACAGAAAAACAGGTTTGTTATTGATCTTTTTGTAATGTATTAGGCTCGACACGATTAAAATAATGAAACAATGTTTGCTTAAAATATCTTTGGGATTTTCCGTCTTGTTCGATTTTCCTATTCTATGTTTAAAGAAATATTTTACGACTAAGAAAATTGATGGGATAAATCGAATACTAGGTCGGTGCCAAATAAAGCAAAGTTTATCTTGCTCGGCACGAAAATCTGAACCACTCGCCAAGGCTCGTGGTTCAGATTTTCTAAGACTCGCAAAATAAACTTTGCTTTATTGAGCACCGACCTAGTATTCTCTATTTATATATGGCAAAAGGTTTGAAAAAACGCAGTTCGTTCGATACAATTTTCTCGTCGCAGAAATTTTGTTTAGAGTGTTAAACAACATTCACAAAAGAGTGTAAGCTTACTGATCTATGTGCTAAATGTTTAAAAAAAATCCACCAGTTTAGAGATACAAACAACGCTGATCATTTAAAAATCATTTCAAAACAATACGCCATCAACCGTTATTATTTGAATAAAATTTGACACCATGGTGCATAAAAATGGTTCAGCGTTGTTTGTACTTAGTTATTTAATGGTGTTTTTTGCCCAAATATATGGCGATCCGAATTTCAACTTTACAGGCTTTACATTTACACGGATTCCGCCTCTCTTTACCAGGGAACCCAACCGACGGCCAGGTCACGTCAGCATGGACGAGTGGCCGCTATTCAACAACGTGACACGTGAACACCTCATTCTGCGACCAGAGCTCATCATCCGCGAGGACATGTCACGTGCTATCGGCCGCGGGTCACGTGTCAACGAATGCGCATTTTGGCGGCACTACCTTCCGGAACTGGTTTTAAAAACAGGTACAAACAAGTTTTCATAAAGGGACGAGTTCAAAGGTGAATACATTTATTAATGTGTCGTATATAAAAATAAGAATAAACTCACCAGATAAACAAAGAAAATGTATGGAGATGATCTTCTTTGAAACAAATGTTCTGCCCAATTTTAAAAATGAGGCAATGAAGAAGGCTCCCGACTGGTCGACCGTTTAAAACTTAGTGATCAAAACCCCGTTTTGCTCAGGTGATCTAAAAACGGTCACCATAGAACAATGAAGCTTTATCGGCAATATATAAACGAGTACTTAATTAGTTTTTTAACTGATTTGGCGAAGGTTGCCACTCTATCAGGCAGATTTCTATTATTACGTCTACATTTAACTGTATATAAATAAAGTCATTCCTTTTTTAAAATAATATTTCGACGACATCATAAGAGTTTCTCCTATTGTAAAATCGTTTCGTTTGTTATCCAGTTGTGACATTAATGAAAAGTGTCAATCTGTGAACTGGTCCCTTTCAGCCATTAACAAAAGTTTTATTTTTTGCTTTGTAACCTGTGTACTTATACCGTTGCTAATGTTGCCGCTTTACAACACACAAAACTGCGAATGATAGTTTTCTTCCAACTTTACTTAATATATTCTGCTTCCTCCAATTTAAATGTATACTCATACCATTTTGAACTTTTGGGACTTAATAAGAATCACATGACAAATCCATAATAACGAATGTATTTTCAATTAAATATACAGAACGTTTTCTTATTAAATTAAATTACCGAAATATCGCGTCATTAAGCAGCCTAGTATGGTTTTAATGGTTTTAAATGAAGAGCTCGCATGGTATTTTTTTAATTTTATGTACGTGAACTTGTAAACTTCCACATTAATATTATTTAATAAAATAATAAGCATTGGTTCTGCGCGTTTTTCAAATATCGTTTGTTCGCGCTGTTACCGCCAACTATAAGTGTTCAAATCAAGCGTTAACCCTTGCTTCTCAACTACAACATCACCTTGTCTTTGATGGTAAATGATAACATCTCGAAAACAGCACATAACCCAGGATGACCGAAATCTCAAAGGCCAAAGCTCACAAACAATTACCGCGGGTGTCCAGTGGATTAATTAACCGACCGCTGTGTTTATGATAACACATCGGCTGTCACAAGGCTCCCCAATGGTTTTGACACTTAACTGGACTTGACCCTCCATGTACGTCTCTGTTAATATGTTCAACGTTCTTCGTTTTTAGTTGTTCGCGTAGCGAACAGCTAATGTTGTTACTGAAAATGTCAAGTCAGTTCGCTTCTATCTACAGAAAGCCTACTACCTGCCACACCTGTCGTATCCGCGTGAGAAAGAGTTGTATAATTTATGCAAGAGGTTTGAATTCTGCACAAACATTTTTGTATATTCATTCACAAATGGAAACATTATGTGAATATCGTGTTAAATTTAATATTTTTGAACTGAGCTTATATAGAAAAGAATCAATAAACAGTGTTTGTATTATACTTGTCGCGGAAGAAAGTATTTATGAATTATTAAAAAAGTCCACTATCTGCTGCGGCTAAATGACGTAGTGCAGGTCATTCATAATCTGAGGCTATTACTAAATTCGTGAAAACACCGCAACAGTATAATGTTACGCTTGTTTATATTCTCAATTTATAAAACGTTGAACATGAGTTCAACAATAACTTCAGGGATAGGATAGACAACAACAAGAATGCTTCATAATCGCTTAAATCAAATATAAAAAACAACAATTAAATATAACAAGAATTATCTGTTTCGTAATCTCGTTCAGGTTTCAACAACGGGGTTAAATTTGATAATTCTGGGAAACGTTCTTTTGTTCTCAAGAGATAGCGGCGATCTTTTGTATTTACGGATGCTAACAACGCAATAGTAGAAGGTTAAGCTTGTTTAAATTCACAGTTCTCAATTCATAAAACGCTGAACATGATTTCACCATTTATTACAGGTATACTATAGACAACCTCAAAAATGCTTTATAATCGCTAAAACCGAATATTAAAAAACATCTAAATATAACAAGAAATATCTTTTAAAAAGGTAGTCGACGTAAATTCTGACTTTGAAATAAAGTTTACAAATTCCGTTTCTAAATAAATTAATTGAAAACGAAAGTTTAAATATTGTGTTTAGTCATTTGTAAGTCGCATATTCACCGCATGAAATGTGTGTTTTCATTGTCAAACCACAAATTAGTGTAAGTAGATACAAATTATACTACGGGAGTGCACATCATATGTGTCCTGACATGCCTTATTATGAGTATATTTCTTCACCATCGAAATATATCGTATGTTAATATTTGATTTAAACGCTGTTTTATTTCGACACATTTTAATCGCACTTTCATAGCCGCGTCATGCAAAAATGGGTCTTATGCATATTGGCTAGCGTTTCTTAAACCCAACATGTGCATTTGCGCAATATGGTCAGAGGCGATGCTGTTCGCTATAAAATCGCTCAATGTGTTATGGTCTCATTATGTTATCTCCTGACCAGACTGAAAGATGCTCAGGCTGAGTGGGCTATATATGATGGGCGCATATGGAATAAGACCCGTTTTCGTATGACGAGGGTCATTAAAAATATCATTGCGAACTGTAAATGGCATATTTTAGAACAATGCTTTTCGATGCAAAATTGAATTCAAAATGGCAAACTTTTAAATAAGGGAATTTTCATCATGAACTTATAATCTTAGTAAGATAGTTATTCGATATTCCAATAATATTCATTTAATATGATGGTGATTTAAAATTGTCTGTATATACAGTTCTCATTATCATTTTCACCATACCTTGTATGCTTTCAGAACGTCCAAAAATGGTCATGTTGTTGTTATTTTGTCCAAGTTATCTCTTTAAAAAAAAGGATGACAAAAGTGCACACTAATCTCGACCCGTGTGTTATGACACACTCTTTATAAATTTGACTGGCATGTGTTCATTTCAAACTTGCGATTAATTTTGAAAAATGAGTTGCGTCGTAAATTATGCAATAGCGAACAACTTCAGTACTTTCAGGGCTTTGATTCTAAAGGTGGTCGTTTATGTATATTTATATTGCTTTGGTCGTATAGAATCTCGTTTAAATCAAAGTATCACTTTCGCTTGATTAGTTGTTTATAGTAGTAAAGATAACTGTACATAAAGAATAGTCAGACAGGAAAAGAAATTTGTGCGATTAAATCCGAACCCTTTGACTTATAATTATATGTGGCGTTTGAATTGAAACAATATTGGACCTCTGTTTAATAAAATCATGTACGCCTTTCTTAAATATTGACATTAATTAATTCGCCAAATAAATGCTTTGTTGATGCTGCCCCCAAAGGGTCCTGGGAGGAACATAATTTCCGCAATGTAAGTCAGTCAATCAGTTTGTCGCACTTTTTGGTGTCCGATCTGAAACACAACTAGTTTTCGTCGGTTCGTCGCCAAAGTTCTTAAAATGTAAATTGTAATAAAATGGAGGTCATGTATAATAACAAGGCCTATCTACTTAGGATTATGGCCGTCTTTCCTAGGGTGTTTGTTTTAAAACTCCAATATGTTGATGGATTGTATATTTAAGTGGCTAAAAAGTACACCATTTTAAGACGATGTATTAAGTGTTATGCTCGTCTCCTTACTCTTAGGTCAATATCATACTTTGATGTGAAAAACCAAATTTTTGCCATGCAATGACTTTAAAATGCATACATTTGTTATAATTTCGCCTTATATTTATCGATATTTAAATAACCTGTAACCATTGGCACAATTCACACGACGACGTTAAAAGTAAATGTCACACTTAGAGGTCAACAGAGAAAATTGGCAATAAACAGTAAGTCCGGATTATCAGTTGGTAATGCATACTAAAACTTAATAATATATTTTCCTAAATATTTTCATTTATTATATGCTTTCCGGTGGTTTATAGAAAAATATCAGTGGACTAAAAGTGTTATTTTACTGTTTTAAACAGTGAAAAATAACCGTAAAATATTGATATTTTTCACTGCGGACTGCACAGGCTTATCTGGAACGACACTTTACGCACATGCGTTATGCCCAGTTTCTTAGAACACGACTCATCGAGAATACCATGTTAACAGTTCTACCGCCGTGTATTGCGTGATCATGTTGTTAACAGTTCTACCGCCGTGTATTGCGTGATCAAGTTGTTAACAGTTCTACCGCCGTGTATTGCGTGATCAAGTTGTTAACAGTTCTACCGCCGTGTATTGCGTGATCAAGTTGCAATCGTCTTATTATCGAGCAATAAAACAAGCCAATATTTAGAACTCCAGACTGCCATTTCTTGTTTTATTTATATACTGGAAACTGCAGATAAGAATTATATAGACTGTATGCTAATTTATATGAAATAAGCGGTCATTTACAATGTGGAAGTATATTTTGTTTGAAAAGGAAAATCTCTCGTCCGTTACTGTTTATAAATAGAAGTATTGTTGCAGGGCTACAATTTTCAACGAAAAGAAATATGATTATTTATTATTATACAACTAGAATGCATTATTTTAGTAAACACCCATTAACATTTGTAATGGGGGCTATAAGAGTTACTTTGTCGGTCGGTGTGTCGGTGGGTTTGTCTGTCCCGAAAATTCATTCGATCGTCACCAAACTTGGCCAGATGTTGCATACAGATGATGTCAAGGTCAAATTTGAATATGGGTCATATTGGGTCAAAAACTAGGTCACGGGGTCACTTGCGTTTTAAACCGAAAGTTTGCCTGGACCATACCTATGTCATTCATCGTTAGATTTAAAAATGACTTGGCACATTTGTTCACTATCATGGGGCGGTGTGTCATGCGAAAGAAGTACGTCGATATCTCCAAGGTCAAGATCACACTTGGAGTTGCCCATTAATGAGCTTGTCCGGACCTTAACTTTGCCATTTATTGTGAAACTTTAAAATCATTTGGCACATTTGTTCAGCATCATTGGACGGTGTGTCATGCGTAGGAATTACGTCGATATATCCAAGGTCAATGTCACACTTTAAGTTAAAAAGTCAAAAATGGCAATAAATGATCTTGTCCGGGCCATAACTATGCCATTCATTGTGAAATTTTAAAATTACTCGGCACATTTGTTTACAATCATTGGTCGGTGTGTCATGCGAAAGAAATACGTCGATATATCCAAGGTCAATGTCACACTTGGAGTTCAAAAGTCAAAAATGGCCGTAAATGAGATTGTTCGGGCAATACTTATGCCATTTATTGTGAGATTTTAAAATCATTTGGTACATGTTTTCACCATCATTGGACGTTGTGTCTTGCGAAAGAATAATGTCGACACCTGCAACGTCAAGGTAACACTTTGAGATCAAAGGTGAAAAATGACAATGAATGAGCTTGTCCGGGCCATTACTATGTCATTCATTGTGAGATTTTAAAATTACTCGGTACATTTATTAACCATCATTAGACGGTGTGTCATGCTAAAATATTACGTCGATATCTCCAAGGCCAAGATCACAACTTGAGATCAAAGGTAAAAAATGGCCATAAATGAGTTTGTCCGGGCCAGGCCATAACTATGTTATTCATTGTGAGATTTTAAAATATCTCGGTACATTTGTTCACAACATTGGACGGTGTGTCATGCGAAAGAATTACTTCGATATATGCAAAGTCAATGTCACACTTTGAGTTCACAAAAAATTGCAATAAATTATCTTGTCCGAGCAATAACTATTTCATTCATTGTTAAATTTAAAAATACTCGGTACATGTGCTCACAATCATTGGTCGGTGTGTCATGCGAAAGAATTACGTCGATATATCCAAGGTCAATGTCACACTTTAAGTTAAAAAGTCAAAAATGGCAATAAATGATCTTGTCCGGGCCATAACTATGCCATTCATTGTGAAATTTTAAAATTACTCGGCACATTTGTTTACAATCATTGGTCGGTGTGTCATGCGAAAGAATTACGTCGATATATCCAAGGTCAAGGTCACACTTGGAGTTCAAAAGTCAAAAATGGCCGTAAATGAGCTTGTTCGGGCCATACTTATGCCATTTATTGTGAGATTTTAAAATGACTCTGTACATTAATTTTGTTCACAGTCATTGCACGGCGTGTCATGCGAAATAATTCAAGAGTTCAAGGTTAAAATGGCTATAAATGATAATGGCAAAATAATTCTTAAAAATCGCCATAAATTAGCTTCTCTTGTTTTGTGTAGACAGCCTGCAAAATGTGTCAATGCAGCATGTGGGGGTATACGCCACGTCTGTGACAAAGCTCTAGTTTTGTTATGTTTTTGTAACGTAAAATCGGTTATTGTCTTGTTACCGTCTTTCAGAAAAAAATATCAGGCGTGGTAACTCCGATGACAACATCATCGGCGTCTTTGAATGCCATTCATAACACGTATCAATGCCGCACGTTTTTAACGTGACAAGTATTGTCCGTTTATGTTCCTCTGTAATATTCAATCACATGATGCTTTAAACTTACAGATTAAGATTTGATTTGTGCAATAGATCCAATACTTTGCGAAACTAATCATTTGTATTTTTAAATACTTTTAAACATTTTTTTTTCTCAATTAACAACGTATTCATGAGTCGACAGTGACGGAATATGTTATTTTAGCAAGTTCAAAGAGATACCCGGTGATTAATTAACTTCAATTTGATGTTAATAACCCGTCATATAATTCCTACCTTGCAATGGCCGCGTGGTTTACATAGGTAGCAAATGGGAGGTTTCGTTTTGACCACTCCAACATTATCCCAATTTTAATTCAATTTTGTATATATCATAATTTGTTAGCATTTTACACACAGTGCTGTTTCATATCATTTTAAACTACTGCAAACGTAACACAAAAGAAACGTATACGACAGACTTCAATGAAAATTACTATTCTTTTATGTGACTTAAAATACTTTGGGTATGTTTTAAATGTTTAAAAGTAACGAAAGCAAAATAAATAAAATATGTATTTAGTCATGTACAATTAAATATTGACGAAAAATACAACACATTTATAATGATTTTCGGTGACACTTTTTGCCTCCAATCTGCGATATTAAGATTAGAACAACGAGCTTCATACCTCTAGCCTATTTACCCTTCAACAGGAAGTATTTAGAAATCTCGAAAAAAGTTCTAACATATGATCCGTGCTCAGTGAAAAGAGGATTTAATGCATGTGCGTAAAGTGTCGTCCCAGATTAACTTGTGCAGTCCGCACAGGCTAATCAGATACGACACTTTCCGCCTTAACTGGATTTTAGCTAAGAAGAGACATTATTTAAACGAAAACTTTCATTAAAGCTAAAAGAGTCGTCCCTGCTTATCCAGTGCGGACTGCACAGGCTAATCTGGGACGACACTTTTCGCACATGCATTTAATCCACTCTTCTCATAGCATGGCCTATATATAATGCTTGACACGATGAATTGTCTTCCCAATGCACGAAGTCCGTCTTAACGAAAACACTCAAGCTTGACGAGGACATACATGCATATATAAACATGCAACGTAATAATCAACCGTGAAACTGTTCATATTTTAAAAGTTGAGAAAATACGGACTATACATAAACGCATATGTTCTTATTCACTGTGTTAAAACACAATAATAAGGATTAACTAGTGGCTTAATTTGCCGTTAAATATACACACGACGTGACCAATAACAGTATTGGCCGTTAGTTAACCATTCTATAATAACTGACCAACGACCGTCAGTCAGCCTTATATTCGACATGAATAATGACTTTTTAATATATCCCAAAGATAATTATCGATACATTTAACCGAATCATCTGAAAACACATGCATGTAAATGATAATCGAATCTTAATGTACTGGTAGAGATCCAGTAAATTACTGCGATCTTTGGCGATCAATTTATCAATACACATACAACGAATACATAGAGACTCGCTGTATCTGTTACTAACTTGTTAAATAAACGTGGTTACTAAAATATATTCACTTGTTAAACAGTTATTCCGTGATTCTAAAATGAGAACATATGGAATCATTTAACTTAGTGGATTGTTTATTAACCATTCTTTCCTTAAAACATTGACCCTATAAAAGTGAAGCTTGTTATTGCAAATTAGCATGGCTGCTTTTTCATCCAGGTTCATTTGTTTTGTTTGTGTTGTTTGATGACATATTAACCCACTTGTCTCATATGTGTGCTACATCTAATACTAAACTTGCGATTTATAACCGAATGGCGTGATTTTAATTTATCTGCGTGATCAAATTCACTGTTTCCCAAAGTGCATGATGATTGCAGTAACATCAGTCAAGCCTATTAACATATTACGTGTGCATGACATAAGGTCATTTGCAAGAGACGATGTTGTCGTGTTTCTGTCAAGAGGTAAGATATGTGTTTTATATTTATTTGATTTAGAGGAATACATTGTTCAGGACTGATGACAATCTAGAATGTGTTATGACATTGTTAGATGAGGTTTTGTTATCTTATAAGCATTGTTAAACGTTTAAGAAAAATATACTGATGATAAATAGATGTATGATAGACAGTAGTGTTACTGGTAGAATTGTGTGATTGATATATAGATGTATGATAGACAGTAGTGTTACTGGTAGTATTGTGTGATTGATATATATATGTTTAATAGACAGTAGTGTTACTGGTAGTATTGTGTGATTGAGGCAACTCAGAAAGCAAATTAAATTTCTACATTGATTATTGAATTCAAAGGAGAGTAAAGTTTACAAAAGCGGCTTGTCTTGTATTTGCCTTGCTTTGAATGAATATATACTAGTGTTGATGCATCGTAAAAAATAATTAACGTACACACTTTCCAGAGACTTTTTAATGCCTACATGTTAAACCTTTCGCAAACTATCTAATGGTTATTTCATGCAACGATGTATGCAACTTTATCGAGCATTCTGGATCTTTTGGATATCATTAACGTGTGCCTTTCTTTTGTACGTTTAAAGAGCGGTATAAATTTATGCTGCGTTGTACATGCAAAATAGTTAACTCATTGAATATCATAGATGTTCCTAACCGATTTTCAAAAAAAGAAAATAACAACATTTGGTCAGGTTACCGTTACTGATAAAATTAAAAACATCTGAAATAAGAACCCAAAAGTGTTTGTCTGGATTAAAATTATTACCTGCCGCCATGAGTTTTCTTAAATGCCATGAAACCTTACTGTCTGTGTTTGTTTGTACTTCGATTCGTATTGGCTTGCATGTTTCTCATGATTGTTCTCTGGCAGATGCCTAGTGTTTATTGTAGATAATGAATCATGTGTGCGTTATTTTCAAATCACTAACATGTGTTGAGCGTAGGCATGTTAACTGTGTCCGTTTTGTCAGGATTATAACGTAGACCACAATTAGTGTTTAAAATGAAAATAACACATTGTATGTGTCGCATTGATGCATTTTGAACTATAAAATAACTTTTTACTAAAGCCGTGTTATAAACTCCTCGAATCATGATTGTATTGTTATTAGGCGCGTTTATAAAGCTCTCCTGTGAGTGCTGTCTTTCTTCAGCCATTATATATATTTTAAAGACTTGTGATATGAGTGCCTCTCTTTACTTCGTGTCGTATCAACTATTCGAGAACTAATCTTTATTAAATGGAAATGTACATTTTCACAGCTTATTTAAATACCACAAGCTTTATTTGGCTTTTACACATTACATATGTTTATGTGGATTTTTTTTTCAACTAAATAATTTGTTCTTCTATTTATAGCATGGTCTTCTATTTATAGCGTGTTTTTCTATTTATAGCGGACATGTCGCAAATGGAGGTTGAATGGAAACTGCAGTTCAATGAATGGAGCACGAAATACATCGTAGAATGGAAAACGCAGTTCGACAGTTTATTGTTGGACAATGGATTGACAAAATCCGAAAAATGTCCGTCACCTTAAAATCCGTCATTTCTCAAAACATTGTGCTATCCCAACGAAAGATTTAAACCACCATTGGCATAACACAAGTCAGAACGACGTCGCATTTACAGATAATATATGTCTCATATAATGCTGTGAGGTGATATAAGTAACATTTAACTCATTTTACCGCCTAGAAAACGTCATCGTTTGGGATGACAGAAAATGGAAGATCCAAGCCATGTCGCTATAAAGCAGTTAATGCTATATGCAAACATACATTGGTAATTGAAAACATATATCACATGTGTTACGGTATGGCTTTATCTGTGCGTAATTCGTTTGGAAAGATTAAGGTTATGTTAACGTGTTGATCAGCTACTTGCAACACAATTAAACCTATACATACTTTGCATATCCAGAACAAATAATGTTCTAACATTAGAGTATCATTCTTACGGCCGCATGATATGTTCAGATTAAATATAACAAAGCGCCAAGTCTTGATGTACGTGTGGACAGCATACAACCACATGTATACACTTGTACACTTGCCGACCGGTACATAAAACTTATTGGGTGGGATGCATTTACATAATCGTGTATGTTTTTGTGACATTTAGCATTTCACGCGTTGAAAACAGCTTCATTACAGTTTTATTGACACTCACAATGTGAGAGCAACACATGTGCAATACTTTATGTGATACAGAGAACGTATGAATGCCTCTGAATGTTTTTAACGTTGAAATTCATTTTAATCAAAACTTCACGGAACACAATGTAAAAACATTCACTTGAAAAAAATGCAAAGGTCGTAAATAAATAGGATTAATTACTCAATCCTCCAAAATTTACGGGAAGAGGACCTGGTATAGGGGTGATAACCCTGGGTAATGGTTAGGGTTAAGGTTAGGGGTCGGGACAGGGTTTAGGTTAGGGTAAGGCTAACCCTAACCCTAACCCAAACCCGACCCCTAACCCCACCCCTACCTCTTACCCTAACCCTCTAACCCCCCCACCCCATGTGCATTACAATACCATGCCTCGCTCGTCGTCGTTGTCCTTTTCCCAAATTTAACATTTTATATTTAGATCTGTCTGTTTACAAAAATCGTATATTCCCAATTAAATGGAATAATATAGACAATCCTTGAATATATATTAGAAAATATAAATAGTAAACTATCTGGACTATTTCATATAATTGTAGTTGGTAACAAAATACAAATAGTTTAATTCATTAATTAAAGTCGATGATATTGAGATCCTTACCATCAAGACATTTATGAAGACTCACGTAAGAGCGTTAAGTATATTACAAGGCCGTTTCTCGAAAGCATTTTGGGTAATACATGTATATCTGTTGCATCACACACCATGGAACACTAGTATGCATACACAACTTACTAATGATAATATATTCTTCTAACTAGAGGATCAATCATGCTTGAAATTTCCAATATCTTACACATGTGCTTTCCTTGATTTTAATTTACTCAACGAATTTCTTAGGTAATGAAATATGCATTATCCACCTCTGTCGTAGGCATCTACAAATAATGCAATGCAATGAGTACTTCGCGTATATTTAGGAAATTAACTGCTATTTGCTTAAATGTTGCATCATCATGAATGCTTTCTCATTCTTATTATAAAAAAATATGTTGTTTTATTATAATGAATACTGTATTATATTGTATTATTGTTGGTAAGTGCCAATCTTAATAAAGGAGTGCTTCGTATTATATACAATATATAATATACAAGATTATTATATTTAGAAAAACATGTTATAAGCTTTTTTCGACGTTTCCGTAACAAGAACAATTATTGCAGTTGTTTCGCCTACATTTTTATTTGAAATTGTTAAAATGTTATGTTAGATACAAACCTCACATAAAACTCAGGTTACATCGGTAGTGTTGTTGTGCATGTTTCATTTTGCCGAAATTTGCATTATTAATGTAGTTCAACTGAAGCATATAAATGTTTTTAGTTTTTTACATGTTGTGTCTATATGTATATCTATGCAGCATTATTTTTCTTTGTCTCGTTTGTATTGAATGCCATTATTTTGTTGTACATACAGGTGTATGTATATGAAATACGATTACTTAAAAAATACAGAGCATAATATACTGTGATAGTTAATGCATTGCACACTTGGTTTCTTTTTTGCCAGATATTACTGAAAATAGTAGTACACACACTCACCGCAAGTTATTGTGTGGGCAAATATATTACTTATGTACTGAGGAACTTTTTTTTAATATAAAGAAGTGAAACTCCAGCTGCTGGAGCAGTATTGAATTCTAATTATCTACAATTTGTTGGTCCTTTATTTAAGGCAAGTTACCAAATGCAAAAACAGTACAAAACAGCACAACACAGCACAATACAAAACAACATAAACACATATAAGAATAAATCTGGGGTCACCGCCTTGGAACGGTTAATGCAAAGCATTGGGGGTTTAAACCGGTTTTAGAGCGCTCAACCTCACACTTGGCCCAGCAATATTCATGTAAATAATGTTTAACCTCATAGAATTGCAACTCAAATTAAACAATAATAAAAGGTAATTAAAACGCATTCAATTTAATTACCATTTAATTACTCAATGGTAGGAAAGAGACCAGAGCAACAGAGTAACAACTTTTTTAGGAACGATGCAATGAAACTACGGACAAGTGTCAACTACATTCCTTCTTTACCGATTTTTTTCAGAATATAACATCCTAAAGTTAATATTTCAGATCATCATCGCGCAAATACAGAAAGAAACAGCAATAATGGATGTAAAAGATCCATATTGCATAAGACTGGTGAGCATTGCAACGTAAGCAAAAACGGAAATAATACAATGTAGTTTGTTTAAATTACGACATATGCAAATGCACATTCATATCCAAATTGTTAACCGATATCTATATTTTTGAAAGATACCAGTAATGTTGCAAATACTCTAACATTTATGTAAGATTTTACTTTGATCTCGACCTTATCCCACTCAAATGCTCTTGTTAATGATTGCTCATACCATGAATGTTTCAGCTGTTAATTTGTAAAACAATGATTTGACCCCATACAAACAAGGTGTTTTACTATCTAAACGTTAGAATCTCCACCCGTAGCAAAAGTCTTTTTTCGGTTTGCCGCGTAACATATTTTTAAGCAAAATATAGAGAATACTAGGTAAGCCTTGAATACAGAGAAGTTTATTTTGCGAGGCTTAGAACGCCGGAAGCGCGAGCCTTGGCGAGCGCTTTCGGTGTTCGAGACGAGCAACATACACTTCTCTGTATTCAACGCTAATCCTAGTATTCTATTTATCCCATTTGATTTTTTCAACGTGACATTTAACATAAATAGATCTAATAACCTTAACAATAATTTTAATTCAGTCATAAAAGCGCTTAAAATCTAACAAATGTAACCATGCGTAGTGATATACATGTATTTGTTCTGGTACGCAAAATAGTCTTAAAAAAATCACACACAAACTGTAAAACAAGTAAAAATATCACCATATGCCTACATTCAATTTTACGCAGTATGCAAATTTAAACACATTACGACCGCGAAAAGAAGATTTTACTTTACTATAATTTATTTTATTTTCGAAAGAAAATGATCAAAATCCAATACGGCGGCGTTTGCTCCTGACAAAATGCTGTCGATGTCAACATACATGTACACCATCGACGACCTAGTTTGGCTACCATAACTTTAAATGTCGCTTTTTATGATTTTTGACTGGCACGACTTTGTACAGGTATGTCAATACTAAATAAACTGTACGCTGAAGTTTCTTTAGCTATCGAAGACCTTGACAATATGGACGAGTAAACAGACAATTGCAGCGACTGACACTTTATTTGACGACAATAAGGACGAGTAAACAGACAATTGCAGCGACTGACACTTTATTTGACAAAATATACAGGGCAATACGTTTTCCGACTTCGGACGACGAATTTAAGGACGCGCAGAACGTGTTTTTTTATATAATGTTATGGGTATGCCGTGTGTGATCCGATGCATCAATGGCGCCCATGTTAAAATCATTTCCCCGAGATCAGGGAACGACAAAAGTACAAACAAAAATCAAAACACGTAAGAACTAGTATCTTACCTTTAGTTATCCTTTAAAATCCATCTAATAATCCATTTAACTCAATAATTGACGATTTTGCATCTAGGGTCTTTAATAATTATTTTAGCATAGTTTAATAAAGACCCTTATGCCATTCTATCACTTTATTCTAATGAATTTATGAACGCGATAAACTTTCTTCGTCACACGCTACGTCATGTACTCTACATTACTGCTGTTCAAATGAACCGGAGCTGTTTATCTAATAATAGCCGTTGGTAAACTCGGTTGCATTTGCAGATTTCTGCATACAAACATAATTATGTTTAAACTTGCACAATGTTTTATTTATCTATGGTAAATGCCCTTATTGTACGAGAAAATAATTTAATATATAAATACAAAAAGAATGGAAAACATTCCAGTACACAACAGATAAATGAGTAGAAAATACTCGTGTACAAAATGGGACGTTCCCAATTCCAGTGTGGTGCTATTTTTACCATCTTATACTTTACACAGCTCTATGCCTAACGTGAATTAAATAGGAAAGCAAACATAGCAGATTATTCTTGAACTGTGCGATAGGTGTATGGCTGGTTGTACATTCTTAATATTTAAGTTAAATGTCAAAAGTATATGCTTTGGTTATAAACAATGCACATTACACGAAATAAGGAAAATGTGATCAATTTACAATTCAGATATGTCGACATACAGTACATGTAGAAAACATGTGAAATAAGTCGCGTTTATAATAAATCGTAAAAAAATGGGGAAAATGACGCAATAAGTATGTCATTTTATGACGCCATCAATCAGCTGATTCATTATACGGATGGCGAAAAATTATATCATATGACTAGATTTAAAGGTTGAAGGTCGTATAATTGTTAAGCTTAAGTTTTGTCGACTTTGTTTCTTATGAAAAATCATTCAGTGGTAAAGTAAATATAAATAAAAAAATAACAAAACAAAAATCGTGTAATTTTATTTTTTATTTCAACATTTCGTTTGGTGAATATGTCATATATATTCTTTCTGCAAAATATGCACATTTTCTTCTAATGGGTAATCTTAAAATTCGATCAATAAACCAAACAATATCGACCTAATTTTAGCGCATGACGTCAATTAAAAAGTAGTCCGTGCACGCGACAGGTATATTCCACAGTGTTGAATACAAGCAAGTATATTCCACAACGTGTTATACCGTCAATGTCGCGGTGAAAATAGGATAAAAGTCATTATTCGGATATGAATATCCCAAATCATACAAATATTTGATTAAACACACTCACAACAACGAATATGATTCCGTTCGGTTTACGATGGCTCATGACTGTTATCTAAATGGGTTTCTTTGTTTTTGATGACTTCAAAGCAAGCGGAAGATTTACTATTGAGATACTAGGATTCCGGCCTGGTAAGACAGTCTTTACATGAACAGATCTGTTTATTCTTGTAGTTGAACGGTTATTTCATGTGTGTTGAGGCACCACTCGATCACTGCACAAACACCCCACTAACAAGTTGACAAGTTCGTTTGAACTTGACGTTTTACCTGTTGCCTTTAAAATCGATCAGCTTGTGCCTTTTCTTCCATGTAACAAGCCTAACTAAATCGGTTGATTGCAATATATTGTGCGGCGGCGGAATGTTCTACGGATTGACTACCAACGGACAGGTACAACGTTATACATCCCCGCTTCTTCAAATTAGGCAGGACATAATTAGAATCTTAATTGGAATTAAAACACGAGTGGATGTCAGGATATCAGATATAACCAGACAAATCCAATTTAGTAATCGGTAAAACATCGCTAAATATTAATATAATCATAAGGTATTTCACCCCGTCGTTTCAAGCATTCCAACCGCATTGCTCAAAAAGCCACTAAGACTATCAACTTATTCACCACGAATACGACTTAGAATATATTTTCTTGCGTTTGGAACTGACTATTGTAAACGAACTTTCTTTAATTGCCGAAGGAATGTATGGAATGATATTCTGATAGCTAAACGACTCGAACCTACTATTAACACATCCAAACGGAACTTAAAACGTTATTTAGGTCATTTGTTAACGTATTGTTTCTATGACTATGTGTGAACTTTGAATATTTGTTTGTGGTTGTTTGTTGTTTTTAATAATTGTTATGAGCTTTTAGTACGTGAATATAATCATGATAAACTTATGTATCGTCTTCATACTATGATTAAATGTATTAATAATATTGATATTGTTATTCTAATCTTCATTATCATCGTCATCCGTATTCATCATTAAAATTGATGAATAAAAACTAATTATCATAATAATATCGTAGCTGTTTATTTTTGCTTGATACTTTTAAAAATATTTTATAAAGCCAGACTTCACCAAAGACCAAATTGTAGAAATAAAATCAAATTTGTTTTGTTTTAATGTGATATCTTTATTTCAGAGGAATTCAGCGCGCGGCCATGCACGAACGTTACCACAAGTGGCACCCTTAGCTCGTTATATATCCAGGAGCGGTTCCCGGCTGTATTATGTCTGCTTACTACTATAGGTTAGCGTTTTTTTTAGCGTCATATCCATAATGTAATTTTGTTATGTTTGATTTTAAAGACGGGTACCATTTTGTTATTCATATGTTTTAATATCATTGTTTACATTTCAAACACTGCTGTTTTTCATGATTTACTTACCCAGTTCATAAATAATATCGTTTTAGAAAAAATAAATATCAGACACGTACACAAGATTTACATTAAATATTGTGTCATGTTATATTATTTATAATGTATTTACCATGTTTGTTTATAGACACTGTATACATAAAAGTAAACAATAACAGATGGTCTACATTGTATACGTAGAAGCTTTGTGCCGAAAAACAGTTTTTGGTTACCACTCAAATCTCAAGAATATACAGGTCAGGCCCGTCAATCATTTGTTTTCGTTAACCTTTTTAATATGTTCTTAGAACTACCAAAGTGGGGCAATATATTGTTGTTTAACTATTTATAGGATTTGTTATATGAATTCTGCAAGAATACTAGATTATGATCGAAAACTCTTAATGGAATAAGAATAACAAGTTTAGAGTCTGCACCAAAAAATAAGATTTGGTCGGATTATTGGAAAAAAACAATTTTCACGCCTTAGGAAATGTTCGAAATGCAAGATTAATTTGTACATGAACTTAACATGAACTTACAAATAATGTGCATATAGATCATACCAGGTCATTCTATGTTAATTTAAATATTAATTTAAAATGAAAACTTTAACTTGTTTATGAAATAATACTGACCGCGTTTCAAGACTCATGTTTTACATTGGTCAATTAATTGTTCATTTATGTATGCATTGGTTGAGTGTTTTTATAACATTCTTTTTTCAAATTCCTAGTTCAACTAGTTTTTCACACATGTTTTTATGGGCGTTTATTTTTTTTAATCATGATTCATCTTAAACGAAGCACACTTTTTCGAACGCCTTCGACGTCTTGTTGAAATGCCGTAAAAATAAACATCGCTATTGCATATGACTATAGTTTGGTTATAAGTGATAGTATTGTTCAAACTTTCTTCCGACTTATGCACGTATATTTGTAGAAATAGTTTCCATCATCTACAACTAGCAAATTTTTACGCAATCATTTGAATGGCATATAATATTAAGTCAACGCTTTTGATGCATTTTAGTATCATATTGTATTTGAGTAAAAACATTGAGTTGCTTTAGAAAAAACATTGTCATTTACGTTGCCGTTGTTTGATGTTTAATTTTGTGACATGTATGAATGTCATATCATGTTATGTGTATAATATGCATTGATTTTAAGAAGTAATTCTCGTAAATATGGACGACCAATGTTCATGTCATCGCCATCATTGTCAGCGTTTTGATTGCATTTCATATTTTTTCATATTAACATTACACCTTTACACCTCATATCGAGCAAGTATATGTAAGTTGCAATTTACAACGTTTAAAATAGTTTTTGGATTTTTCTAAGAAGCACACACGTTAATTAATTGGCATTTATATAAGTAGTGTATTTATCTGATTTGCATTCTAGATCTTGTAGTTTTTATTGTACAAACAATGCATACAAGTAATTCCCTTACTAGAAGTTTATTTTGTTTAACTGCAAAATGCTATAAATTTCAATTTTAGGATTGTCCATTAGATTGTCTGCAAATGTATTGTCAAATATATGAAACGTACTGTATAACATATGCATATTACTATCATGTGTGTGTTGTGTAATATATCGCAATAGTTGACTGTAGGATTTTTATACTATACATGTACTTGACACATGAATTTATTATGTTACATTTCTATTATTATTCTATATATGCACAGTTTATGTAAAAGTATATAGTTAATTTTGTACAACATATGTAGATAAAGTAATGAATGGGAGAAATGATAGTTGAATAAACTTTATACGATTTACGAAAATGTATACATTAAAAACTAGAATAAAATAAAACAATGAAATAGGCTCGCGCTTGTAAATTTATTTTGCTCGTGAGTGTCTTCTTGTGCGGTCATATCGTGGAAAAAAATCAAACTCTGAAGTCATATACAAAATTCTATAATAAATTAAAGAATAAATATTTCATCGCTCAGAAATGAATTAATTTGTTTATAAAGAAAAGTTGAGAGTTTATTGTTTTGCATTTTAATACCACTTAAAACGAATAAGGTCACTCACAGAATCTGTTTCTTGAAGCTAACTGAAACGTTTGGTTTACAAGTAAAGTAACTTTTGTATATATAGGATATGGCGATAAGCCTTTGGTAAATGTGGAGTACACACATTTCTTTACAACGCAGACAACACACCTTGTCCAGGTACAAGAAGACTCGTACAAGATGGTTGCCTTTACTTTCCTCATAGACCTACAGAAAGACTTCGATAATATTTGGAATGCCAGGCTCCTTGTGCAGATTCTCTGCCGTGATATCCAATACCAAACGTACCGTTTTCTCAAGTCGTACCTGTACAAAAGCAGAGACAGTGTCTCTTTGCATTGTCTTTGTTGGTAAACTGCAATGCGCCGCAAACGAAATACGTTTTTTTAACAAACATATTTCATTCTCTGCATCAACGACTTCAATATCATAATAACTTAAATGAATACAAGCAGCCTTACACGCCGATGACCTGGTGATCCGATGAACAGTTCAATTCAACAGCCGCACCGTATAGACGCATCCGGGACGAGATTTAAGCTTGGAATGCTAATTTGTTTTTAACTGTCAACAAGGAGTAATGCATTTAAACTCTCAACCGTAGATAAGTATGACATATTTAAGTCGTGATATCACTCTGCCCTGTATGAGAAGCAACAACACAATCTGGAACTTGATATCCTTAAAATGCTGGTTCCAACACATTTAGGAGCAAACGGAAGGAATCTGAAGATGCTTTAACGATTCACTAGTAACATCCCACATGGAATACGGCGTACACCACTAGATCACGGTACATAGGCCCAGACTCTGAACGGAGTCCAGAACCAGGATTGGCATATCATCACCGGTGCAGTGAGATATGCGATTAAAAGAGTAGGAACGGACCATGGGTATTTCTACACTAAAGAACAGAGCGGAATACCAAGTCTGGATTCAGATCACGACGGCCACGTGCTCGGATGATCGATCATCTCATTCACAGCAGAGTTTACAAAACATGAGGTAATAGATTCGATTGGAAAAAACTATTATACCAGTTGAATCAAGTTAAACTTACATAAAAGTGCCTCCAAAAAATAGCAATAACGTTTAAGTGCTGCTGCAGCTTTTGTACAGTTTATGTGCAATACGTTTAAAAAAACTGACATAATCTGAACTCATACTATAGTCTTACTATCGTATATTAGTGGCTTGTTTCCAAGTGGGTTTCAACCATACCACTCAGACTATTTCTAAACAGTGAAATTATTTGAACAACAATGTGTACTAAATTCGTGTCGAAATCTTACAACAATCGTGCATAATACAGCTACGTTCTCAGACATATATTTGTTGCATAAGTATTTTAAATACAATAAAGAATTCTGTACAAATCCCCCAACAGTTAAATAAAAAGAATCACGACTAACGTGGCCGAAAATATATGAAACATGTATATCTGACTTCAATTTCGTATGCTATAAATGGCGAATAAAACATGATTTAACATTGACGCAGAAATGCTGACTTAATGACACGCCCTATGACGTCAGAGTCTCATACTGTACGATGCTACTTTAGATTCTTAAGCGGAAATAAGCAGCTTAATGCGCCTTAATAACACGGCTGGCTGTTGCAAAGTGGTGGTTATTACAGGTTATTTCATAGTCATATTTGACAAGCTATTTACTAGCTGTCTAGTGCTTATATTTTCAGTCATATAACCCCCTATATACCTCCATAGTCGACCAAGTTTTGTTTGTGGGAACCGAAAATTACAATATAAAAATCAGTATAAATGTTCGCAAAAATTGCGATAATTGCTTGAAATTATTATTGCACGTTCACGCTGTATCTTCTTTCTTCGTCAATTTCAAGATTAACCAGCGGCACGTTGAAATTAATGTTGAAACATATGTTCGAAAATGGTATATATTAGCATTGCCAATAGTTCGAACATACGCATGAACTGTCGTCCTTATTTGATATATAATTAAAGCATGTAATTTTTGAATTGTCCCAAAACACAACTTGCTTGTACGAAGTTAATCTGACTTGACGCTCTAATGACGTCCGTGCACACATGTCATTCCAAATACAATAGCAGATGCCTCGGTCGTTACCTTTTAATCAATTTCGTAATTGGCATCTTTTAAGATAGGACTCGGTTCGAAGAAGCCGAAACATTTAAATTTGCATGAACATTATAAAAAAAAATGGGGTGACTTCAAAATGATTTCATAGCGTATATGATAATGTGTACGAAGTACGGTGATTTGCTCGAAATGTTATCTTGTGTCTCATTGCACCAGTCCAAGCCAAATGAATAAAATGTGAATTAAATATAGTATAAAAGTTAGCTGTTACTAATCATTATTGTTTGTATTTAGTATTATTTCATAGAAAAATAACAATGAGGAGGTACATCACTCCTACTAATATCCTCCGTGCATGACTACTATATCAGGTTAAACAATAAAGGTTTTCCATCGGTCACGGAATAACGTGTTTATCATTCCCGAAAATGGAGGCAAACCATTTCATTATTCGGAAGCGCTCGTGCAATTTTATACATCGACTTTTAAGAAAATGATAATACTACTAAGACATTGTGGCATTGGTTACATAGTCCGATTTTAAGAGTTTGAAAATTTGGTAAGATATATTTGTTGTTTAATTTGTTGAAATATAAAGTTTCAATTAACGGTCATACAATACGCAAAATCGAATTGTTTCGATTTGAAAATAACCAGGTAATGTTAACTATTTAAGTGCTAATGCTATTTTACATTTTATTAATGCGCTTTTTATGTAAATATTTATGACTTTATTGTTGTTCTTAGTCTACATAAAAGTAAGTGATAATCGTAGCTTTACATAGTAAATAAATCTATGAATGCTTTGCTTCTGACCGGTGACTTAACACCATGTCAATACTCCACTGCTTTTGTAAGACTATATCAAGCTGGAAAAATAATATTTATATCGAATATTGAATGTACTTGATAGAGTGAGGAAGAATGATACATCAAACAGGGGTGGAACTCTAGATTCAATTCGAGAGGGAGGTAAGTAATCTGAAAACTTTCTAATTCACACTGAATACCAGTACAGTTAGCTTTTGGAATACGAATTCATGTACATATATAACAAATCTGTTAAATAATAAAAACACAATGTCGACTTGAATATAACCCAAGTTTTAACATCAAAGCGGTGGTTATTAATTTAATGAGTGGTTGCAAGCTACGCCCCCCCCCCCCTCGCTCTAACGATTGCATAGATACATGTTTAATGAAGATACCACTTAGAGTCATGACCCTCCACTATTTACTGCAAGGCTAGTTATCTCTATGACTCTTTTAATGACTATCAAAACATGGTTTTAATGTCGGTCTTGCATTAGGGCGTTCAAACTTGTTGACTTTGAACTTTATTTTGGAGTATAATGAGTAGTAATATAAGTATTAGAAATACGCACTGTAAAAATGGTGTCGTGGAAGGAATTAATTATTGAATAATTGATGCTGTTGGTATCGATAAATCGAACGCGCGAGATCGTTTAGATAGTGTATAAAAGTCAATTGCTTCGTTAAACTAGCTGTGAACAATTAATAATCCAATTATATTTGTGAGGCAAACGCATTCATGAATAAAGACGTCTAATGCATTCGTCAACGGAGAGCATCTATTACTTGAGCTAGTGAATTAAATTGCTATACGTGTTCAAGGTACGTGCTATGTATTGGACTAGAAATGAAACAAAAGGTATGTCTTAATTGTGTACCTTTACATTTTACATTTTTGCATTTGAAGATTCAGATAATATTGTTTGAAACAGTATGCAGCTAAAACAGGAAATATCTGTAAACAATATTCGACAGATATCCTGAAATAAAGTTTAAAAAAATATGTGTGTAAAATAATTGAATTTAAATAAATAAATTAAGTAAGAAAAATTACGTTTTAATATAATTGAATTTAAACAAAGGTTTAAATTATCGTATATTATATTAACCTGTCAGTCGCATATTGACCGCATACGATGATAATTATGATAATGATGATAATGATGATAACGATGATAATAATGATAACTATGAAAAAAATGATTACGATGGTCATGATGAGAAGAATTGCAATTGTGTTTATCGTGATGGCTATGGTGCTAACGCTGATAATGATGGTAATAAGCATGGCACCTTATTAAAACAGCGCCCTGTAGAGCATATAGTGAAACCTACCGTGCATCAGATATTTATTTT
>NC_068360.1:77156029-77183529 GCF_020536995.1 Dreissena polymorpha | reverse complement strand
ATTATAATATGAAAGCACATGAAAGATGTATGTTTACCCATTTATGCCTAGCGTCTAGAAAATAGCGTCTAGCGTCTAGAAAATAGGCCTTGGCAAACAGCGTAGACCAAGATGAGACACCGCAATGCGGCGTCTCATCAGGGTCTGCGCTATTTGCTTAAAGGGATTTCTGTAAGAAATATTCTAAATAAAAAAAAATGTACTAGACATCCCTAAATAAATTGATCCAATTAAGAAGGTTGAGAGAGTCCACTAGGCATAAATGGGTTTAGTTTATTTCAGTTGCAAGTAAGTTCAGTCCGGATTGAAACTGATTATTGTATTCTAGTTGGTTCTTACAAGTACGTAGCTTCCCGTATGGGAGACCCGTTTATATCTTCTATCTGGCTAGAATGTCGTGAAAATCAAAAGTATAAACTCGAATGTAGACTTTGCCGAGTAATGCTCGTTTTACTGAATTTGTACGCCACGAAACGTAAAATAAATACCTCCGAAAGTTTCAGTGTATAAACTGTGTGCAGATTAAGAAATATACGTCTAGGTCAATTGTGATCTTTCTATTACTTAAAGGACGTATTAAGAAAAATCATTACTTTGGTAAAGTATGTTTTATTTTAATTGCAGCGCCATTGAGCAAGGGTGCCGGACGCTTGTCTTTCATCCAAAATGCAGCTCTCCATTATGCTCCGTCTCGGTTGCGACGTCGTTTGGCTGATGTTTGCAATTTGCGTCATCTCGAGAACCAAATCAGAGGGTTTCGGTCCCATCAAGCAGACAACGAAAGGGAAAGTGCAGGGGATTCGCGTGCAAGTCGGCACAACAGAGGTGGACATCTATTACGGTATCCCCTATGCAAAACCACCGCTGGGCAATCTCCGCTTCAGGCACCCGATCCCCGATGACCACTGGACGGGTGTGCTCGACGCGAAGGAGCGCCCGAACGCCTGTTTTCAGCCTACGTCAGACCATGTTTTTCCAAATTTTGAAGGATCTAAAGTCTGGAATCCAAACACCAATATCAGTGAGGATTGTTTGTATCTTAACGTCTACGTGCCGCAGACACCGAATAACGAACATTCGGTTTACGGTAAAGACGTCATGGTGTGGATCTTTGGCGGCGGCTTCTACTCTGGCTCAGCAGTGCTGGACGTGTATGAAGGACGCTACCTTGCGGCGGAAAACGACGTCATAATTGTGAGTATACAGTATCGAGTGGGGTCGCTCGGGTTTCTGGCGATGTACCACCCGGAAGCGCCAGGAAACGCCGGTTTGTTTGATCAAGTGCTTGCTTTAGATTGGGTGCAACAGAATATTTATTACTTCGGCGGCAACCCGCGCTCTGTGACGTTGTTTGGCGAGAGCGCGGGCGCTGTTAGTGTTGGAATGCATATGCTTTCTCCTCTAAGTCGGGGGAAGTTCCACAGGGTTATTTTACAGAGTGGGTCGCCCAACGCCGCATGGGCGATTCTCTCGGATAAGGAAGCTAAGAATAGATCAAGGAAACTCGCAAAGAGCCTTAACTGCGGCAATTTCCTTGAAGTACCGGACATTATAGAATGTCTTCGAGGTGTGCCGGCGTTAACTATAATAGAACACGACTGGGAAGTTATCACTTCTGGCGTTGTAAGGTTCCCCTTTGTTCCCATAGTTGACGGGTCCTTCTTAACGGAGGCGCCTGAAAAATCTATCAAATCCAAAAATTTCAAAAAATGTCCAGTTTTATTGGGTCACAATACAAACGAGGCATTTTACTGGCTCTTATACTACGGCCACGGAACCTACTTTCATAAACACACGGTGCCCGAAATAACGCAAAACGCATTCGATCGCCTAATAGACGATTTGTTTTTCTATCATCCATATTACCCGAAAGAACTTAACTCCTTCGGCAAGGATGCGATTAAGTTCCAGTACCGAAATTGGGTCAATCCAAATGACCAGGCGATGAACGCCTGGCAATTGGACATGGCGGTGGGAGACTTCAACTTCATCTGCCCCACCGTGGACTTTGCACGCTTTACTTCTGAGGCCGGAAGTAACGTATACTATTACGTGTTCGAGCACCGCTCTAGCGTTCACCACTGGCCAGATTGGATGGGCGTGCTGCACGGAGACGAGATCAACTTCGTGTTCGGCGAGCCGGAGAACAAAACTAAGGGCTACACACCCGAGGAGGTTATATTCTCGCGGAAAATGATGCGATATTGGACCAATTTTGCAAAAACTGGGTAAGCATTTAATTGTTATATTATATGTGAAAATGTATATGGAGACTTTTCTCTGTATAAAACCTTTAAAACATGTGCAGTGATAACGTAAGGTGTGTTTTATTATAAACGAACCAATATTTTTAAAATCACGTGTGCGTATTTTATATGTATTGTAATTTACACCAATAATCATTTGCTACAATAAACTATGTTTATTTGTGCAATTACGTTGAGCGAAAATCATATGTGTTTAACAGATCTTATACAAATAACACTCTAATCTTCAATCTAATCTAATGTATTCCAAAACCAAGGTAATAGCTGCTGTTACATAACGAATTAAGCTGCACGCCTGCTAAAATAAGGCAGTTATTGAATAATTAGAAATAAATCCGACATACACGTACGAGATTTTATTTACTGCGGAGCCACAGTTATGAAAGGCAAGTAGCTGTAGTAAAATATCTAGACGATTGACATTCCCTGAAAATAAACTGCTTAAACTATATATAAATCTTGTTTCATCTTCACAAGTAAAATTTTGTTTGGAAAATTGATTTTATTTTAACCTATTTATGCCTAGCGTCTAGAATAAAAGGCCTTTACAAACAGCGTAGACCCAAATGAGACGCCGCATGATGCCACGCCTCATCAGGGTCTGCGCTGTTTGCTTAAAGGAAAGAAATGTAACTTATATTCTAAATATAGAAATAAATATACTAGACACCCCTAATTTTGGAAATAGACTGATCCAATTTTGCAGGATAGGCGAGTCCAATAGGCATAAATGGGTTAATATTACCGCGTAATATGCAGTGCATTGAGTAAGGAAGAAAGATTAGCAGGATATTACATCGTTTTTTTCCCAAATAATATGCACGCTAATGTTAATAATGTGCCGATTTAATAATTTTGACTGCAGATACAGCAACATATTTACTTTTAAATGTACACTATTAAAATGCTAATACTTAACTCGTACGTATGTATGTTAACTTGCATTATATGAAAAATTATATGAAAAATACTTATTCACATATTTCCGTAGTTTTGAAAATTGCATTCAAGGAATTTATTAATAATACTGTAATATTTTAATAGATTTAACAATTATGAAAGCACTTCCAATATATACAAGCACATTCGTTGAATTGATATCCCCCGCCAAGTTTAAAGTTTTATGACAGATGGACGGACGGACGGAATGACGGACGGATGGAATGAACGACGAACTGACGGACAACGCAAATAATGTATCCCTCCGTCTTTGGCAAATATTTAGCTAATAACACGCTTAACTTGAACTATTTAAACAGATTTGTGTAGATTTGAAACATGAAATTAACTGATTTTACTATTAATACTGTTATATTTGGAATAGTTAAGTACTTCGAGCGAAACAAAATGTGCATTGCATCAAGTTTGAATCCGATACTCCTGAAAGCAGAAGTTAACTCGCTACCACTTCACCAAGCAGGCATTTGTACCTGATATAAAATATAATCCTAACCCTATCCGCTATGTAGGTTGCACACTTTGTTGCTTTAATGTCACTGAAAAGTTTGTTTTCTAGATAAATAATTATTTTACTATATTATTTATAATTAATGATTATTAAAAAAAAATACGTTAAATGCATTTCATAGTCAGATGGGCTATTTGCCGATTTAAAAACACTGCATAAAGTCTTGTTATTTTTATGACAATTTCGTAAGTTTTTATTTTGACAGCCCTTGGACAAAGTATAATATGGACAAGTTTTTTTACATATTTTATATACATTCCTAAATATTTTACCAAATCATGCATATTCCCTTCAAACAAACAAGCATTATGCTCAGTATTGCGCACGAACAGCGTTTTAAAACATGATGCCGAATACATTAAAGACGCTTATTGGAATACATAATCCAGTGCTCTTTAATAAAAGCATTGCGTTTTTGACATATTGAGAATTTTCTACACCTGCATCCCAAGTTTCTGCAACAAAGTGTGTCGCAAAATAACAAATACATATTGTCCTGTTTCCGATTCCGGCCGATTTTTCGGTCGAAATTTCTTTGGTTTCAATATTCTTATATGATATTTGTATTTTTATTTCGAAAATATTTCAATGCCTATGAATAAATTTTATTTATATTTACTCTACCTAACATTACAACAATTCGCAGCTTATTTATGCATGACGTCATATAAGTCGATTTAAAAGCATAAACGACGGTTTTGTAATTTCAAGCATATTTCTAGTTTGTATCTAAATTCTGGTTTAATTCCTAAATGGAAAATTGATCTTTCATTAACATTAGCCGACGTAGCCATTTTTATTCGTATCGAGACAGGAAACTCAAGTATTTCATGGAATAAGTGTTGCAAAAAAATGAGCGCGCACGCCATATTAGAAGATTAGTACAAAACATTGTATAAACTCAATTGAGATTCATACGAAAGTGTCTGATAAAGTTACCCCTCCCGTGTAAAATATCAGACAAATAAATAACTTCTTGAATGCATTATTATTCACAAATTCTTCGCAACTACCAAATCTAGGGATGGCTTTATTACCACTATCATGATAAGTAAATTGCACGCAGCATAGTTTGCAAGCATTGTTGACGTAAATGCGAAAATAGGGGAAAGAGAAAGAAGATTTAGGCTGCACTCAAGTAAATTATAGGTTACTTCACTGTATATATTTAACATTAATAGAGTTCACGAAGTTTTTTTCTGAATGGAAGAAAGTCGTGCGCTGATATTGGAGTTGTGTAAGACTGACATTGTATGGAAAATTAGCATCTTGATTTACGGGATCTTTATGATAGTGTTAGAATTGCGGGTAGTTTTGTTATAACGATGCATTCTGTTATAATGCAGTCAATACCATGCGATTTATACACGCAGTAGGTTGGAACAAGCACTGTTTATTAAAAAAAAATTATCGTCGCAGAAATGTGCTAAATTTTGATAATTTATGAAATTTGATTACTGGTAAGCAATTTACAATAAAATGCATGTGTTGTAAGTAAATGCTAAAATTAACACGAAAAACAGCGTGTCACTTTCAATTCGTATACAAATATATTATTTTAATATATAAGCATGTGCGTAAAGTGTCGTCCCAGATTACCCAGTGCAGTCCGCTCAGGCTAATAAGGGACGACACTTTTTTGAAACGTAAAAACCCAATAAAAACGGAAAGTGTTGTCCCTGATAAGCCTGTGCGGACTTCACAGGCTAATATGGGACGAAACTTTACGCACAATCACTAAACCCCCATTTTAAAGAGCACGACCCATATATATATATTAGTATTAGTTGCCCATGGACCAAATACAAACCATTTATGTCCTCATTATATGTTCAAGACGTCTCACTAGCTAAGAATACATATTCTCTTGTATACATATATTTTGTGAAGGCGGGTATATCATATTGTTGATATAATGAGCACTTTTGTATACACACAAGTACAAAGGGCTCAAACATGTAAAAAAACAACAGAGTTTTATAGTTTGTATTTGAAAAATAAATAAATGTAACATCTTCAACTCCAAATGCGGGACTGGAACAAACACCGCTGACCGACGTATGTCCCTATGATTCTATCTCATAGTAAAGATTGACAGTTTAAGATGATATAACACCTATATGACTAGAAATCGGGCGACTTTGGTTTTATACACAGATTTCCAAAAGTTTGGACATTCCAAAATAAATATATGGTATTAGCTGTAGATCATGTATACCATTTCTTGCACTTTAATCTACATTAAAAAAAAACAGAATGCGCGTATTCCCGAAAGGGTTCAATGTTTTCAAAATCCCACTAACAAAGCTGATTCGTTTTAAATCGTTACAAAATAATGTGCAATATGAACTGTTGTTATTTAAAGAATGTTTACGTTTTTGGTGTATTTGGTCAGCGTTTTTTTCGTGCGTACGTATTCAATATTTTTTTCTTCACATATTTGATGATCCGGATATCACCTATAAAGGTTTTAATTTTCACGCGTCACGACAGACAGACACACAGTTAATTCAGACTTATACACAAGTACATCGTCTTCATACTAAAGTATACATATTATTTTCTGTCACGTAACTAGGTATAACAAAATAACATTACGTAACGTAAAACAGACATTTACGAATACACATACTAATAAACTATCAAAGCGTTAATTAAATTATTGAACTGAATTATTTAGAATCGCATTTCTTATCACAAGAGCTTCTTTAATATATTTACATACATTATAAATATCTGTTTTGTCACATGAAACTAATAACTTGTGGAATTCATATACAGATGGGTTTATATAAAATTTACGGCTTATACATTTTTCTCTTAAATCAGTGTAACATCGGCATATACATATAAAATGGTATTCATCTTCTAAATCCAAGTCATTACAACATAAACAATAACGTTCTTTTCGTGTTATGCTATTTTGAGCGTATCTCCCAGTTTGGATTCTCAAAGGATGTGCAGAGACTCTTAATCTTACAAAAAATAATCGCAGTCGTCTAGGAAGTAAATCAAAATATGTTTCATATTCTAAACAGCTGTTAAAACGTTATACTTATCTAACACAGTACTTTTATTAATTTTACCGTACCATTCTTGTTTAGAATTGTCAACAAGTCTACATTTTAACTCGCTAATAAAACTATTAACCTGTACAACGTTTGGATTTTCAAAAACATAACAAAATCCAAACTTATTTAATATGTTCTTGACATTTGAGACCCAGTTTCCATAACCTTTATTACAACTGCTCAAGGATTGTTTGTAAACAGTGTGCATGATATTATCATTGTTCAGAACCTTTAACAAATATTTAATAATCTTAAAAAACCTGTTTAAATACAATGGATATCTAACCAACTCTCCATAAACAGCAACATTACACGTATTTTTACTTGTAGCAAGCATTTGCAAAATTTCAAATGTATACGTTCTTAATCATCGGACTTCGTGACACTCATACTTCTGAAGCATTATTTAATAAACGCCTATCTTTTCCAGGGACCCCAACCGGCGGCCAGGTCATGTCAGTATGGACGAGTGGCCGCTATTCAACAACGTGACACGTGAACACCTTATTCTGCGGCCAGAGCTCATTAACCGCGTGGACAAGTCACGTGCTATCGGCCGCGGGTCACGGGCCAACGAATGCGCATTTTGGCGGAACTATCTCCCGGAACTGGTTTTAAAAACAGGTACAGACGAGTGTTTTTTAAAGGGCCAATTCAAAGAATTTTGGATTGATAAATATGCCGAATATTAAAGTAAATGGGCCGCATACCTAAGTGCACTCACCTGAGAACCAAAGACAAGTTATTGCTTTGACCTGGTTTGGAATTTATTATCTGCCAAATGTTACAAATAAGGCAAAAAAGAAGGCTCCCGGTTGGTCGACCATTTTTAATAGAGTCACACAAGAAACAATGTCCCGCATTTTTGCAGTAATAATGGACTGGAATTATTTGCGTACATGATAACAAACTAGTTTATTTTGAAAGTTTGTCGATGCTTGGGAAAAACATCTGACTTCCAACGTGTTATAAAGGTATTTTAAAGAAAGATTGGCCAAGAATATATTGAGTGTCAACAATATAAGATGTTTACAGGCAAAACATTAAACATCTCATAAGCAGCTTCCTATCACTCCTGAGAATAAAACTTTGATAAAAATACTCTATAACACATTCACATTTAATATCTTGTCACATAATTATAACCATTTTTTATAATTAAAAACATTTCCAATACTGAGCCATGCATATATACATATGTCCAGTCAGTCAGTCGTTTGTTTCTTCTGCAAATTACGTTTATTTGCAAAATTCAATATGTAACCTATAAGTTATTTATACATTAAATTGAGAACGAGGGACCTGTTTAGAACTCAGCTTATATATCATAAGCAGAAATGTTCTGTCCCGATGTCATAAGGATTTGACTCAAAGTTTGACTTTTAGATCGTAAATACGGTTTTACTCAACCATATAAAGAAAAGTACCCCGCCCCCTTGCGGCCAAGTTTTTCTAAAAGACCGGTGCCTTTTTTCTAACTCGGCCGAGATATTATAATAACAAACGAGCATAATCAAGTTTAATGACGATTCGAATTTAAATGTAGCACCTACAGCATTAACAAGGTTTCACTTAAGCCATGTAAAGAAAACTGCCCTAATCTTGGTGGCCATGTTTTTAACGAACTGGAACCAGTTTACAAATCAGGCCAAATGTAATTCGAACAATTGACTATGTTTCAGCAAGAGTAAGCTATAAATGTAACTGCTAGAATGATAACAAGCTTTCTCTTCAAATTAACCTATTGACCTTGTTTCTGACATCACGTGAACCAGTTTCGATTGACATATTGGCCTTGTTTTTAAAATAACGTGAACCAGATTAGATTGGCCTAATAACCTTGTTTTTGAAATAACGTGAACACGTTTAGATTGACCTATTAACCTTGCTTTTGACATCACGTGAACCAGTTTCGATTGACCTATTGACCTTTTTTTTAAATAACGTGAACCAGTTTAGATTGACATATTTACCTTGCTTTTGACATCACGTGAACCAGATTAGATTGGCCTATTGACCTTGTTGTTGAATTCACGCGAACCACTTTCGAAAACATTTTTCTTATCTTTTTACGAAAGCATGAGACTTACTTTAAACATAACATTTACATGTTGTTTTTTTAATTATATCAATTCAACGTGCTTTTCTGTGAACTGGTGCCTTTCAATCATTCACAACAGTTCCATATTGTACTGTGCTACCTGTGAACTAATAACCGTTTCCACTTAACAAGTAAACCAATTGTATGACAGTTTTCTTCGAACTTAATATTTCCTGACTTTATGAGAAACAATATCAAGTCCATACCGGTGCAATGCATATTCAATGAAATATATAGTAATATTTATGTTATGTTAAATCACATTATTTTTAACTTACAGAATCGGATGCGACTTAACACAATACTTTATTATACAATTTAATCACATGTTCATGTATA
Source organism: Dreissena polymorpha (assembly GCF_020536995.1). Classification (NCBI taxonomy): domain Eukaryota; kingdom Metazoa; phylum Mollusca; class Bivalvia; order Myida; family Dreissenidae; genus Dreissena; species Dreissena polymorpha. The sequence continues at coordinate 77,174,283 of NC_068360.1, read as the reverse complement.
TATACATCTACCATCTTCCTAGTTAGAGTTTGTGCTAACAATTCTAATAACACCTTAGCTATATTATGACTAGCAAACACACTCATTATTAAAATCAAAAGACGATGTGTATACAACAGTTTTCTCCTATGAACACATCGAATTAGTTCGAAGTAAGTCACGTTGATTTATTTTATAGGATATAAATAGGATACTAATAACTCATTATTCGTCAAATACAAAAAGTACAAAATTAACAAAATACTTTTAATGAATGTTTTTCTTGCAAAGATTTTTGATTATCAGCATAATTAGTAATAAAGTATTGTAATATTTCATTTGATTTGTAAAGATCGCAACAAAAAATCAGCACCTCGATATTTTCTCCCTTTTTTTGATAGGTTGGCGGCCATTTTGAAAATGGCGGCCATTTTGGAAATATTATTGGGTCAATTTTGTCTTAAATACTTAAAACTACCAATGAGCAAAGTGTGTTGCGTTATCAAAAAGTGAACAATTCCACTGAATACAAGCACCATATGTGGTGGAGGATGTGACCGCGGTTAGATGTTAAGGCAGCTTTAACATGGAATTTCCTAAATTGTTGCGGCCATCTTGGCGGCCCTCTTGAAAATGGCGCCCATCTTCAAAATTGGAGATGGGTCCATAGCTAAATTTCAATAAAATACTTAAAACTACAAATGTGCCAAGTGTTTTGCTTTTATCAAAAAGTGAACAATCATTTCACCATATGACCAAACTATTAGTTAAACAATCCGTGATGACTGACAAACCACATAAGTAAAGACTATTAAATGTATCCCTTAGTGAATTATTGATACATTTTTAAGCCAAAACATCCGAATACACATGCGTGTAAATTATAACGAACTCTAAATATTATGGTAAAGATCCAGTAATTTATTCCGGTCTTTGCAATCGATTATCCAATACAACTAAATACTCGTAAAAGTTCTTTATTACTTGCTAAACGCATTGTATTCTGTTTACTAGATTTATATCACTAGTATAACAAGATTTACCATGCGTTTATATAGAGAAACATGTTGCATCCCCAAAGTCTTTGCATTAATTATGAAACATTCTTTCCCTACGAAATTGATCCTTTAAAAACGCACTTTTTTGTGGCAATGAAACGAGGATAGTTTTCAATCGTATTTGAATTGTCAGGTTTATGTTGCTTTAAGACCGATTGACCTACTTGCCTCACACATGTGATGCATCCAATACTTAACTTGCTCTTTCTAATGCAATCGCGTGATTATAATTCCTCGGCGTGATCATATTCGTTGTTTCACAAAATGACAACAGAAATTGCAATTAAGCATATTACAATGTTACGTTTGCATGACCTACGATCAGATGACATGAATGATGGTGTCGTGCTTCTGTGAGGAGATAGGATATGTATTATAAATCTCTTGGTCCTTGATATTTATTTAGGTCAGGTAAGAAGCTAGAATGTGTGATGACTTAGACGTATCGGGTGGTGTTATCTCATAAACATGGCTTGACGTTTCAGACAAAAATGAGAAAAAATATATTTGACACAAACAGTAGAGATACAGGGTTACGTTTGCATGACCTAAGTTCAGCTGCAAGGGACAATGTTGTCGTATTTTCTTCACGAGTTTAGATATGTATTATAGACTTATTTGATTTAGTAGTTTATATTTTTAAATGTCAGTTAACAAACTAGAATGTGTTATGACTCAGGGATATGCTTATATGTTATCTTATAAACATTGTTTGACGTTTCAGAAACAATTAATTCTTTTAAAATTTTCATAAACAACAGTGTTACCGGTATGTGTGATGCAGATAATTCAGAAAGCAAAATACATTTTAAAATGTGTATCTCAGCTAAGTTTATAACGGAAATTTAAACTAATGGGTCACATATTTGTGTTGCTTAGCTCTCTAGTATTATTGTTGCAACGTGAATAAAATATTAAGATACGGAAATATATCATTCGAACAGAAACGACCGTACGTTGTTTACACCACAACTGACTGGTTTATGTGTGTTATATTTCAAGAGGCTTTTTAATGAGTACCTACCTGTGCAATCGTTTTAATGGATAAACCATGCAAAGGTGTATGTTACGGCATCGAGCATTCCGGATTATTTGATATCATCATTGTGTGTGTTTCTTTTATTCTATTGTACTTATGTGCAAAAAAGCTTCAGTATAATTATATCATATGGTGTTTGTTACTGATTTTCAAAAGACAAAAATCAGCAACATTTGACCGGATTTCTTGTTATATTGAAAACATGTAAGATAGCAACCCACTAGAGTTCGCCTAGATTACAGGCAAAACCTGCCGCCACGTGTTTTATTAATAATATGCATCATTACATGGTCTGTTTTTTTTTATAGTTTGATGCGTCTTTGCTGGCATTTTTCACACGTCTGGTATCTGGCAAATGCCAAAGGTTCATAGTGTTTATTGTAGATAATGTATCATTTGTGTGTTTTATTCACATAAATAACATGTGGGTAGCGTATACATGTTAATTATTACAATCGGATAGTAAAGTAACGGAAAGCACAAATAATATTTGAAAAAAAAAACAACATACAACAAAAACACACAATATAATGGGGTAAAATTTATGCATATGAACCTCTCACGGCATACTCTATCTGTATAAAACAGTCAATATATCATATTGATACCTTTAGCATATGCTATTATATAGCCCTCTTGTTATCTTCGTGTACTAAAATGCATGCTGTTATTTATTTATATGTATGTTAACGACGATGAGCTTCATATTCCTAATTCAAAAATTAACTATTCTGTTCTGTTCTGTTCTGTTCTGTTCTGTTCTGTTATCTATCATCACAACTTGTTGAGTTCTATGTGCAACTTCTTTATATCTTTTATCGTAATTACTATAGATGAATTAATGTAATTAAATAGCAATTACACTTTCCGGAGCATAAATACCATAAGCTTCAATTAGGCTAATATACTTTTATATTTTTGGTGGCGCATTCGTTATTTCACTTAATAATATTTACTTCTGTTTTATAGCGGACATGTCGCAGATGGAAGTTGAATGGAAAATGCAGTTCAACGAATGGAGTACGAAATACATCGTAGAGTGGAAAACACAGTTCGACAGTTTCTTGTTGGACAATGGTCTGAAAAAGTCCGAAAGATGTCCATCGCCTTGAAATAATTCAGTTCTCAGAAGCTAGCATATGTCGATGTTATAAAATGTGATATAACATAAGTCAGAATATTGACATAATAGATTATCCTCACGCCAATATGTGGGGTGAAAACCTTCAGTGATATAAGCCAGTATGAATGTCTTAGCGATTCAAGCAATACTGATTGACATGACAATCAACTCATTTTACCGCCTTGACCTATATCACGTCATCGTGTGAGATGGCATAAAACAAGTTAAACTCTATGGACCACGGTGGTTCTATTAGGTGTTTACTGGTAAATAAAAAAGTTACATTTGTTATGATAATGGTTTAATATTTCCGCGATTGGTTAAGAACGTTTTGTTTGCAACAGTGACAACAAATGACACCCTACACGTGTAGTAAATAAAACATATATATCAGTTGGATATACATGCGGAGTGAGCAAATGGCAATATTGACGGCAATCCGCATATTGAAATAACATGTGAAACGAACATTGTCAGAATACAGCCGATGAAATGTTTACAGAAAAAAGCTATACACCAATCTGTATTTTGTGATATCAATCTTAAATTCCTCGTACGTCTCCTTTCTGATTGAGTGACATGATACGTTTCTAGAAAAAAAGGCATATGAAAAAGAGCTAAAATAAAAACAAGGACGCTTTAGCATGATTCGTTTTAATTCTCCCGGCTTCACCGCTGATTGGTAATCAAAACAAAACACTGTGCACAAGCTCAGGCTTTGGAACATATTGATAAACGCGTTTTATAGCAAAAGAAATACCTTAAATAAAAAATGTACGTAGACGTGTTATAAAATAAAAGATTTTAAAGGATTTACCAAATTATTGGAAAATATCTTCACAATGGTCTGTGCTTATCACCTATTTTCCTTTTTAGCAGCACCCGGTACTTTTCGTGATACTTGATATTTCCCTTATATAGACGCGTTTTAAACCATTCTTATTTTTTCTGAATTATTTAATTTCTTTCAAATTGAACAATGAAACAAAAGTTTGCAAAATGCCAATGTTCAGGAACATGCCCGTAAGAGTCGGTCTATGTCTTAAGTTTAAAGAACACACATTTAGCCTAATTTAATAACTCTAAAGACAACCTATTACATAGGGCATTATGCCAGCATATATACGTGTGTTTGGAAAATCAACGTTCTTATGCGGGATGCATTTACATCATCGTGTAGGTTTTGTGACATTTAAACTGTCACGCGTTGAAACAGCATTATAACAGTTTTAATGGCATTGCATATGCCATATGAGAGACAAACTTGTCATTACAAATATATAGTGAGTCGTTTGATGAACGTCTGAATGCTTGTAATTTGTGAAAAGTTCAAGAAATTTTGTACCCAAGTTTACAACATTTATTTGTGTTAAAAGCAAAAGTCTTCGAATGCATGCTCTTATTCAAACACTTTGATTAGGTACACGTGTTATATAAATAAAACTTCGCATTGTTTCATGTAACATTATCAAGGAAATATTTGCGATGGTAATACAGATAGTACCAAACTAAATCAATATAGTCAAAATGTATTGGATATAGAAGTATGTGTTGCTTTAAATTATAAGGTATCAAATTTAAACAAAGAGCAACTCCACCTCACTAGCAGAACTGAAATCTGACTACAAGGTCTTTTATTAAGAGCAAGTAACCGATTTTCAAACAGTTTTACACAACAAAGCCGGATAAGACACATCATAAACCACTGAAAATTGGAAACACCTCCTTGTGAATGTCAGAATGCAATTCATTTTGGTTTAACCGTGGTTTTATTAAGCTCAAATCAATACACTTGGCCTCGTAAGAAAGCAAGTTCAAAAGAAAATTTAAATACCTTTATTACAAACAATAGTTTATAATTTCTCCAAAAATGATTCAACAGAAACTTACAAATAGTTGACATATTAAGTTTTTGATAAATGTTCTCGGGGTATGTGTCGTGTTGAGAAAAAACGTGTAAACTCGTAAACGGTTATTTTAAGAAAATACACAGCATAAAACTTATCTTGTACAATATCAACAGACATTATACAGAAATCATAAATTCAACATTCATCGTTTATCTACTTATTTGGACGTATTTTATATTTAAATATGTATGTTTGCAACAAAAGTGTATTTACAACAACTCACCGTGATAAAATCGACAATACTTGCACATTAATTAGAATAAACACTCTGAAACATTTAATCTCTTTTGGAAAGAAAATACATGTTTCAAAGTTGAAACCAATGATGTAATAAAATAAGAATTAGATGAAAACAATCAAAATTTACGAAGATTCATGTGCGTGTGTGAAAAACAATACAAGGCCGTTTCTCGAATAAATTTGTGGAAATATCTATGCTGGATAACAAACAATGTAGCACTCGATGTAATATGTAGAGGATATTTTTGTGGTTTGTTGGAATATTGATTTTTATTCATGATTGATCATATTTTTTTTCGATGGTCACGAGTGAATTAAAATCGACATTCTATCAAGAGTTCGCAAAAGTTCGCTCTATAAGATGCTTACAAATGATTATTTTTGTATTTTTGCTGAAATAAATATGTCTTAACGCCATGAAAAACGACGTAAGTACACAGTATGAGTGTGGAAATTATCGATACATTTCACTGTTAATTTTTACTGTTTGAAACAGTGAATTATCATTTTAATTCACTGATATTTTTCTATAAACCACCGGAAAGCATAAAATAAATATAATATATGTTTCGAACAAGTTAATAAGTCATGCTTGCCATTTTGATAAGGTTTTCATTAAGTTTAAAAAGTCAGTTAGCATAGTTTAACAACCTCTTTTGTAGGCATTTAGAAATGTTCTATACAATTAGAAACTGTGCGATTATTAAGGGAAACCACAGCAATTTTTTAAGTATTGCATTAACATGAATACCCTTGCATTCTTATTATAAAAATATGTTGCTGTTAAATGCGAAAATAAATTTTAAAGAATGTATCAGTGTAACATTCATATGATACATAAAATAGTTATATTTAGACAAATGGAGTAAGCTTGGCATTTTACAAAGAAGACGTTTTTATATGGTGAAAAATTGTCACGACCTTCATTTTGTTCATCGTGCTTATTTATGTTTTAGTTGATTAACACAGTTTACGTTTAAAGCAGACACGTATTTTTGACTCAGGTTACATCGTTTATGTCATTGAGCATGATTTATTCTTTGGAACATTGACTTTTTATTTTGTTGAACTGGTGTGTGTATTTTTTTTTACATTTTTGGGTCTTTTTTACGCAAAGTTATTCATCGTCATCACGTTTGTATTGCATTATACTATTCGTTATACATACAATGTTATGTATATTGATAACATGTATTGCTTCTTTTAATACAAAACAGGAATCCTGCAAAAAAGAAGATACAAGTATGACCCATGCATTGATATGAATAAAAAAGCACATATCTTTGCATTGTTGTCATAAAATACTGACATTAGTAACAACCACACCAACCGCAAATAATTATATTCAAGCGATTACTGAATGAAATATATTTTTCTTCTGTACACATGTACACATTGTAAACTGTAAATTGATCCTTTGATACACACACACACACACACATAAATATATAAATATATATATATATATATATATATATATATATATATATTGATATACATGTATAAATGTATGTATTTCAAGGGAGATAATTATAAGTCACAACAACGTTACTAGATACTCGTTCACAGTCGATTATTTATATATATGGAGAAAGATAGGAACATGTATGTCTGTGTGTATGTCTGTGTATCTGGTTGTTCACACATATCTTTCTCCATATATATATATATATATATATATATATATATATATATATATATATATATATATATATATATATATATATATATATATATATCTGCTATTAAATTCATATGTGTTGCCTTACAGATTGCGAAAAATATGCAATGTTCATGTTTTTGTTCTCGATCTTACCTTACTCATATCCTCGTGTAAGTGTTTTGTCATATGATGATTTTCTCAGCTGCCATTTGAGATAACTATACACAATGCGTGGTTGTCATGTATACGGTTAAGTCTTCATCGGCAAGTCTTCAAAGGTCTTCCTGCAACTGTTGTTTTATCAAAATTGATCATAGGCCAGCTATAGATAGGCCCCCACCCTCAACAATAAACTAATTATAACTAAACACGCAAAATAAAAACTACTATTAATCTTTTTACCAAGACAGGTGTACTTACTTTTTTTATACAGAATACCCATATTTGTCGGAAAAAAATCAACAGAATGATTTGTTTGGTAAATAATCATAAAGTGTTCCCATGCTGAAACTTTCTCTATGGATATTAGATGCTATTTTGGCATTGACCTTATGATAAGATTCGCGCAAACATCTGTTTAAACATTTACATAGTTTAACTTTGACGGACATGATTTGTGTGAGCCTGCATTTACTGGCCAATGGTATATGACAGAGTTAAGCACACGAAGCCGCTGCTGTCAGCCGGACAGCAGGATTATCAACAATGGTTCAACATTGGGCATGCGATGCGCCGGAGACTCCGGATCTGTGTTATAGTTGCTATAATGGAGTATATATACGACTACTTAAAGAAGAAATTACCACATTATATTAGTATTATATCGAATCGTATGATTGCTCAATTAAAAGACTTAAGGTGGAATATAACATTATATAACATAACATTACTTGAACAAAAGTTATTAAGTTTTCATATTTTCAGTATACATTCGGTAATAAATTGTACTGGGTATGTCTACCAGGTAACTACCATTTCACTATAAACAACGCCAGTAGCTTGATCATCATCGTCACGTGGTAAACCCAGGAATCCAAATTGTGCATGCGAAGTGAATTGTATATATTATATATATATATAATCATTAATCTACTTAATTTATAGTGTATATATCGTTATGTCACGTATTTTCGCAATGTAATTTCGAATTCACATAGTGAAATTTTTTTACCGAACACACTAAAAATATGAACTTTTTTCAAGTCATGTAATATGCCAGTCGTGATATTTTAATCAATATATACTAACAATTGTAAAAAATACGGCATATTAGAACTTTTCTTTTTTTGCCATTCGTGGTTGACAGTCCCTTCAAAGATTCAAGCGTCAATATTTAATACTTTTATTTATTTGGCGTGTTTGATATGTATTCAACTTCGATGATGATAATAGCCACATAATTATGAGGAAATAGATTTCGGTAACCTTTTTCTTCATACAGGTTAACGTTGATGTTTAGTCCAAAACCTAAATTCAATAACATTATGAGTGATTACAGTATGAAGCATTAGCCATTTCCCCAGTACTTCAACCCTTTTGCTAGAGTTTTAAAATGCAAGTTCAACAAACGCCGAAGTTCTTGAACATGCTTGACCAATAGTTAAGAACATCATATCGGACAATATTTATTAACTTAAATAAGACGGTACTAATAAGCGTGTGTGTGTGAAAGATCACTTGACAAACGACTTGTGTACATATTTGCAATGGCCCGTTACCAGTTCACTCACCGAACTTTTACGCACCGGATTGACTATTATAACATGTAGATAGTTACGTTAACCATGTATGCAGAATAGAGTTATTTTCCTTTAAATCAAACTGTAATCATACTTACAGCTGTGTGCAAAGGTTAAACACATCAATTGGTTTGTTTATTAATGCGAAGCAGTACCAAACACGAGACAACTGTGTCTCCATTGGGCATTTTCTTTTGCTTCAGTAAACACATAAAAAAATTAACAAATTTACCTCGTGGATGACTTATCAATGGTTTAGTGTTCGCGGATGACTTATCAATGGTTTATTGTTAAAATTTATTAGCTGTTTACACCACTGGTAATAGTGGCTGACTGATTCCTCAATATTTTATAAGTAAAGAGCCATGTAACATAAAAATGACTTAATGTGGAGGTCTTAAGCAAACACACTGCTTTTATAAACAAATATATATAATAAACGATATTGAATTAAACTATTGGAAGTTACTGATTTGATTATCTCATGATTTATTAAAGAACTGAAATACGTTATGCGCAAATATTTATATAAAAAATCGAAAATTTTGGCAGAAACCAAGTATATTTGACCTACCTTAAGCAACACTTTTACTTCCTTTAAAATAAGTGTGAAATTAAGAAATATGTTTTACCAAAGCAGAGTAAGCTATTGTACATTTAATTTAGAATCGTCCAACCTGCAACACATAATAGTAAAATAGCAGACAAGGTTTGTTTAAAAAATCACAAAAGGGTTTTGTCAGTTATTATCCCCCCCCCCCCCCTACGAACAAGAGGGGTATATCGTTTTGCTGGATGTCGGTCTGTCGGTCTGTCGGTAGGTAGACCAGTTCGTTTCCGATCAATAACTCGTCAACAAATTGACCGATTAACTTGATACTTCCCATGTGCATTGGCCTTGGACAGTAGATCACCCTTTTGAAATTGGAGTCACAAATTCAAAGGTCAAGGTTACTGTGAAATTAAGTACATGTCTCCGATCGCGCAGCTCTTATTTATTCTTAATTATATCAAAGGAAGTAATTGTAATATTCAAAACAGATATTCAAATACTACGCAACACAATTGTAACTGATTTTACTTATTAAAAAATGTATTGCACTATTAAGTTGCGATGAAACTAGCTAACACAGATTCCTTTAATGCTATCAAAATCTCGCATTTAAACGAAATTAATATAAAAACTTATTGCAACGCTGAAAAATTCCACTCATCAAAGAATCAATCGAAAACAAAACCGTAGCACACAGTTAAAATACTTGAAATATTGTTTACATCCGAAACGTATAGATTGGTTTGATGACACTATTTAAAATTCAAAAGAGTATTCATACCAAATAATACACGGCAAGCTTACTTCAATGGCAACTAAAATCGAATGCTTAATACAAAATAAAATTCGATATGCACTTGTCAGAGCGATTTATTGTATTCCTATTTAAATTGACAATTGTGCGTGACACGTGACAAGCACGCACAGAAGAATACGTGTTAGATTCGTTTGATGCTAACTTTTTGTTTTAATAGTTAACTGTAGAAAAAACACGTGTGAATTAGTGTCCGGCAAATCCAGAAAGTCTTATTTTTTTCACAGAAATTACGTCACACTAGATACGTTACAAATTGCGTATTCATTTGAATGAAACCAAAATATGGAAAACTGTTTCGGTTATATTTTGTTAAGTTAAAGGAGAACAGACATGGTTAAAAAAAGCTGAAACATTCCAATTTTATGGGAGATAATAATGTGTTAAAGCATTTCCACGCCATAGTTCGCTTAAAACCATCGCATTCAGCGAGTATTCAGCCGATAATCATGCCGAATTTCACACTTTGCGATCGAGTCAACATTTTTGCTCAAACCGGAAGTGACGTAGTCGTGAGACAACTTTCTTCCAATTCACAACAAAAGACTCGCTATCAGCGAGTGTCATTTTAAAGTTCGAAAAATAACGACCAGTTTTTGTATATACATACAGGTCAGCATTATTTAATGAAGTTCATTATTGAATTATAATAAAATCAAGACGGTTTTATAAATGACACTTATTAAACTGATCAATTTAGTTTTAACTAGAAACTTATCGTTGTACGAATGCACGTCCAAATTAACCGTTCAACTTTTAACACTTCAATAACGTTGTCAACATGAATAATGTTAATTTGAAATGTATAGTTCTTACAATGGTCACGTCATTTAAAACGGAATAATCGAGATTATTCGTTTCGTTTCTTTTGATCATATCCTGACATGTTCATTTTGTTGAAACCCGATGTGGTCTCTGCACACGATTTTTTTATTTATGGTAAATTGAACTCGTTATTGATGCCATTCACTTATGAGATTTACCTCAGTTCTGCTCTCTTTATTAATAATTTGTCTTCATAAGTAATTTTGTTTTGATTTCATATTAATATTACGGAATTTAATTGTTATATAGTACATAAAATAACACGAGCGTGGTGAATTTATATTTATATCATAACGGAGAAGCACCATGTCAAATTAAAACTTTCGATATTATTGAAATGGATTATACAATACTTTATATGTAACACAACTTTATTGCAACATTTAGAATTAAATTATCACTGACACAACACAACAAAGTGTACCATAACACCCTTACCATAACACCAAGTTAAAGCAAACTGAAGGGATTTACTGCAGAAGATTTACCAGCACAATGTTGCAATACAACTTTATTCGGAGAGTCAACTTGAGTACCCTGAACAAAATCACTATTAACACGTATTTTAATAAGCAATACTAAATACTAAGTACTAAATGGCCAAAACATGTTAAAACAAGCAAATTCGTTGAATTGATATCCCCCGCCAATATGCTTCTGGACATAAAAGTGTTATATTTGACACTCATAAAAGCATTTTTTTCAAGATACAAAGGGCCATAACTCCGTTATAATTAACAGATTGTGTACAATGCCATTTGGCGCGCATCATCCTCTTATCCATATATATACTCATACCAAGTTTCAAAGAAATCCGCCAAAGCACTTCCAAGATATGGCTTCGGGCACAAAAGTGCCAGACGGACGGACGGAAAGACGGACAATGCCAAAACAATATCCCTCCGCTATGGCAGGGGGATAATAAAAGTGGAGACATGAAATATATTATACTAACACTTTAACACACTATGGGCAGTGCTTTGTTGAACAACTTTATCAATTACTGTTATATTTCCATCAACTGGTAGTTGTTATGAAAATATATTTATCAAAATAATACATTCACATGATTTCACAATTCATCGAAGTTGCTATGATAATTTGAAGCAAAACATGATCAGTCCTCCAGCAAGGATTTGAAAAGATCAGGGGGGCTTATTTGTTAAAAGGCACTTAAGCACGCATGTTCATATTATCCCTGTGCCATATATTCTGAAAGAAAGGGGCACAATGAATGTGCGAAAAGTGTCGACCCAGATGAGCCTGTGCAGTTCGCACAAGCTAAGCAGGGACAACACTTTCTGCATATATACATCTTAATGGAGTACTACCGAGCAGATTTCTAAAAGGTTACTCTTATTTCTTGCCTTTCTCAAGCTTGCTTAGAGCAAACATATTTTCCCTTTACAGATCCCTTTACAGATCTTTTTACATTTGCTGGCGTTTTTATTTTATTGAAAATGGGAGTGTTGAGTGGATCGACCAAAACTCAAATGCTAATTATATATGTCAAGAAAGATACATGAAGTATATTTCGTGAAACTACGCAATGACATATGTGGGATCGTTAAATCAAATTTGCGACAACTATTTGACCGATACCGATAATTCATTAAGTTTTAATCAACTTCTTTGGCTTGGTTATAGACATTACATGGTCGGTGCCGCTTTGGAGAAAGTTTATCCGCCGAGGCTTAGAAAAAGAAAATAGGGCGAGCTTTAGCGAGCCCTATTTTTCTTTCTCGGACCGAATCGGATGAACTTTCTCCATCTCAGCACCAGCCATGTATTCGATTTATCCTGCTTCATGCCGTGGACACATTTTATCAAAGAAATAATTATTTGACATAACAGTATAATTATTCTGGTCGGGCCTCCTACATGTACACAACATTCCTGATGACCGAATAACTACCGATTGTGTCACGTACAAAGTAGTTCCACTTTAAACTTTTCATTTTAATACTTTTCTATTGAAAATTTCAAAAGAAATTTAAAACGAATAGAGAATGTAATATTTTGCTTGGTGGAAATTGAACAAATAAATGCAGCAGCAAAGCAAAAACTCAATTGTATTAACCTCAATGACAACTTTAATCCATTGCTTATAACAATAAAGATAAACACATCCATTTTTTGTTCTTCCATCCCTTTGTCGAAATCCATTTTATGTTCTTCCATCCCGTTATCGAAATATATTTTAAAGCGAGATTATACGATTTGGTTAAATATTTATGAATTTATATAATATGTAAAAATTATTATACATATATTTCAATATAAATTAAAATAAAAGTTAAGAAGAACATGTGTCGAAAATTGCGATGTAAGCCATAGATTTAATTATGAAATCAAAATGTCTGTACAGTCGAATTCGTCAGCATGTATGTCATGCATATACGATGTGAATCTAAATTTAGTTTAACGGTTCATTTTAAATTCCTACAACGATATATATTCATACGACACTCGAACACTAACTCCGATCCTAATTAAAAGACGAATGCTTCAGTTATTGTAGGAAAAAATGTACAAATATCTTCGTCACAATCGGCTCGGGGCGCTAATTTGCCTATGCTGCATGAAATTTGTCATCAATGTATATTTTTTGCCTATTTTGTGTTATTGTAACATATTTTTATCAATATATTACAATTTAACACATATAAAAATCGTATAGTCTCGCTTTAAACCACACTATTTTTAATAGCATTTGTAGCGTATGCTAACCACTCTGACCCAAAACCCGATTAACGAAATCGTAATCCTGTCGTAGCGAATAATTTCATTCCTATCGAAATTAACAGTTAGAAATGACAAACACACAATCTTAAATACGTTTTGGATGTGTGCGATGCTTTAAAAAAATACTGTTAAAACCGCCACGTCAAAATTGTTGTCCCTTAATTCCTGAGAGAAACTAGATAGTATGTTTCGTCTGAGAAATGACGTCACACTAGATACGTAATAAATTACGTTATCAAGTAGATCTAAATGAAAATGATAAAAACGGAAAGCTGGTTCGGTAATAGATTGTAAAGAAGAAAAAATGAAGATATGTAGATGATATCCGAAGACAGGGGTGCGTTGGGTGCGTTCGCACCCAATATTTTTTGACGAGTAAATAAAATTGTTCTATAAGTTGAAGCCAACTTTAATCGACGCAAAAGCGGTTACTTCTCTTTTCCCCTGAATGCAGCGAGTCTTCGTTGCTACGCGTTACAATAATGTTGAAGTCAATAGGCTCACCATAAAATTTATTTCTCGATGAAGTCATTTCCAAGATAGCTAGCTCCACATACAGAACTTTCCACAATGTTTTTATTATGTCAAACTTGACACTTTAAAATATGTCCTACCCTTAAACAGTTGTTAAAATGAATTTTAAACGTTATAACATATGATCGGGTGAACGTTAACGTTTAATGTTCATTAACTGTGCCGGATCCTGAGCATAATGGGCAAATAAGTCCATCTTTTTGTTTAGGACTTTGATGCTATAGGGGCAGCAGTTTGTGATCAAAGGGTCTTTATGAGGCCTTATTTTTGTTATATGTTTTTGAAATTCGTTTAGAAATAGATAACTTATTGGTTAAAACTAGTTGAAAAAAACTATAAGTAACCAGTTATACCATTTTTATTTCTGTTTAGTTTTGATGCAGATTAGAGAAGACCAAGTTTTGTTAATCAGTGTTTGTTGTACAATGCACTATTAGCACGTTTAGAGCAATGCTAGGCCTCTGGTACTATCCATAGAAGCAGACAATTGTTTTGAGAAAAAGTCAAATATTTCCTTTCGATTTGCTTGATTTAAGAATGGTAGATTTTTGAATGGTAAAATACACCAATTGTATAAAGATTCCCAGATTCCAATAAATAATGATATTCTATACTGTTCTTTTTGTTGATTTTACATTGTATTATTTTGTTGTTGCAAATGTAAGCAACGTGTGTGGGCGCATACTAGTATCAGGTGAAACACCGTATAAAATAGTGTATTTCCGTGACTGATCGGAAAAGGTGGTTATTGATAAACGGTAGTGGGGAATTCATGTATTGTATATCATATTCATTTCTATCAGTCACTGAGAATGGTCAATGAAAGAGAAATTTCATATAAAAATGCTCTATAACTTTAGTCTCTAAATACAGATAAAAAGTCACCAGAATGCAGGATTTTACGTTTCATTTTCAAATTTTCCAGGGAAAATTCGCACCCCCTTTTCAAAACCCTGCCTACGGGCCTGTAGATCTAATATAACGATAACATTCATGATGCGTCCCAATAAATTTCAAAGGTCAAATGTTAGAAAATGTTTATCGGCGCGTAGGATTACATACTTTCGGTAGATCGCGGCACGCGATGTACTTCCGGATATCAATTAGTTTATTCGACCCTGCTTTATTAGGTCAATGTTTGCAAAAGAGGCAGGATAAACGTCTCTTCATGGCATAGGAGAACTTTTATTTTCGACAAATACATATACATATTTACACAGTTGAAATATAAGCCGTTATGGTCCTTGTTCAACATATATCATATCATTTATATATTCATAATACATGATGTTGCATAAAAAACGTTATGGTTGAATAAACGATAATGTTCTGATACAAATACTACAAATCGCGTCCACTCGAGATTCAAAATCAATTTTCTAAACAAACATACAGTACAATAATTCTAATGTGATGAGACTTGAATAGACCTATATTTATGTAACATTCACATAACATGATGTAATATTCATATTTTATTACGAAAACATAAGTACAGTATTTCTAAGGTGATGAGACTTGAATAAACTATTTCATCAATGACCCCGTTATCATCGAAATATGGCGATTATTAGAAAAACGAGTGCAGAAAGGAAAGCTAACTCTTCCAATCATTCTCACAAAGGAACAGAAGAGTTTTCTCTCTTACTAAATGATATATTCAGTATACCCAAAACTGGTAGACTTAGTTGATATGGTTTAAGATTCGAGAATCAAAATAAAATATTGAAAATCTTAATCACGGATTGTATCCTTTTGTTGCAATATACTTTACTGAAATAATTTATCTTGTTTTATCACTACATCCAATAATGGATCCAATAATGGATCTGTCTTTTAAATGCATATGATCCTACCACACTAATATTATATAATATGTATACATCACCATGGCTTAAAAACGATCCTTATTTTATAAATCCCTGTGTGCATAGTTTAAAATTTATATGTAGTCATGTAATACACGTATGACGCTTAATACTTTGGCTTTATGGTGTCTGATAAGTATTTCTGCATATATTTGCAACGCAGAGACCCCAGTTACGCCCACAACGATTGCAATTTTGATATACGGGCAAGTGAATCAGGAAACTAATGGTGAATTATAGTTTATACTATACAATAAACGATATAAATATTAATGCATTGTATTATGTGCTTTTCTCAGTTCGAAGGCTTTGCTTACATATACAGCTAGGTTTCGTTATATTTCACACTTATCATTTGTAATCAGCTCGACAGTTTTAAACATATTTGGTCTATGACAGTAATATTGGTTAAGATATTTTCCTCGTACACTATCATATAACTTACACTCAAAAAGAAAATGAAACTCGTCCTCTAATTCATTACATTTGTTACATAGCCTTTGTTCCCTTGGCGTTCTATTCCATCTACCTGTTTCAATATTTAATCTATGTGATGACATTCGTAACTTTGTAAGAGCATTTCTATAGCATTAACATTTACATGTTTAAGATATGGTTGAAATTGGAAATTACAGAAAGTGTTATAGAATATCGCTCGAGATGAATTTTCCAATCTGCTATGCCAATCCTGTACAAATATGTCCTTAACACGTTGTTTAAAAGCACTATTAAACTGGTTATTATTTCCAACAATCTGTTGCAGCCATACATGATAGAAACCTAAGCTACACAATGTATCTTTAACAATTGAAGCCCAGTTTTGCTTACGTGGGTTATAATCATAATCATTTAACATTGTATTGTAAATACATGACACATATTTTCTATCACTACAGCCATTGAGCTTCAACCAATATTTAATAATACAAACAAGCCTCTGGGAATGTAAATCCATTCGGCCAAGATCACCATAAAATCATTTTGAGTGTTACATTTAACACCTAAGACAGACTTGCAAAACTTTGTATGCACTCTTTCAATCGGCGTTGCTCGAGCAAATCCCCAAACCTCAGCACTATAAAACAGTATTGGTTTAACTATCTTTTCAAAGAGATCTAACATATGTTCGACAGTAATATTAACGTAATTGTACAAATATTTACTGAGTTTAAATATCGCTTTAAAAGCCTGACCGGACAATGTCCCATGTGATTCCGTGAATGAACCTCCTGATGTAAATATTATACCGAGATAAGAATACTTATTCACAATTTCTATGTGGTTTCCATCATAATAAAAGTTTAGATTATTTGGAAGTCTACCACCTTTTCTAAATATAAGTACTTTGGTTTTATCTATATTCACATTTAATATCCATCTGTTACAATATGTCGATAATAAATCTATTTTTTTTTGCAGTTTTTCTGCTGAATTTGCGAAAATCACAATGTCATCTGCATACATTAACAGAAAAATCTTAAGAGTACCAATATCAACACCTTCAGCACCATTTAAGAAAAGTTTATCCTCTAGATCATTTAAATACATAGCAAAGATAAAAGGACTTAAACACTCGCCTTGACGTACTCCTAAAAGCTCTCAAACATCTCTCCTGTTTCACAATTTAGTTTAACACATGAGCGTACTTGCTTATACATAGATATGATAACGTTAAAAAGCTTGCCTCTAATACCTAATTTGCATAATTTGTACCAAATGTTTGGTCTAACCAGATAATCGAACGCTTTAGAAAAATCAAAAAAACAAAACAAAATAACTGTTGGTTTTGATTAATTATATGGGTAATTAAACCATATAATACAAAGATATTGTTCCTAGTTCCCATATCAGCCCTAAAACCAGCTTGTGCTTCTACATAAATATAGTTTTCCTCTGCCCAATGTGTAAGTCTAGTGTTTATAAGTCTTGTAAATAATTTTCCAACAACACTTAGTAATGTTATTCCTCTAAAATTCGTAACATTTGACACACAGCCTTTCTTATGGATAGGTACAATGTAGCCTTCACTCCAACATGAAGGGACATAATTACATTCTAAAATCTTATTGAACAGTTTCTCAATGCTATCAACTCATACATTTTTACCATATACTAAAAATTCATTTAAAATACAATCGGGCCCTGCACTTCGCCGTAACTTTAG
>NC_068360.1:76838529-76843529 GCF_020536995.1 Dreissena polymorpha | reverse complement strand
AGGGTTGTTCCTACAAGATTGCGTAACTGAAAATAAACCTACACTGGCCGCATTTCGCTTAATATCTTTTCCGCATGACGCGGCTCATATTAATGTAAACTCAGTACAGAACTAAAGCACACGCTATTGTTGTTTTTTTATATTTGATACCATGTATTTGTATGCACACCATTTAAAGTTTTAATAAAACACGACGTTGAATTTGGAGTTTGTTAGCATCAACCAAGTATGTCACCTATACAGGATTTGTTAACATCAACCAAGTATGTCACCTATACAGGGTTTTTTAACATCAACCAAGTATGTCACCCGTACAGGATTTGTTAACATCAATCAAGTATGTCAAATATACATGGTTTGTTAACATCA
The DNA here is from genome assembly GCF_020536995.1 of Dreissena polymorpha. Classification (NCBI taxonomy): domain Eukaryota; kingdom Metazoa; phylum Mollusca; class Bivalvia; order Myida; family Dreissenidae; genus Dreissena; species Dreissena polymorpha. The sequence goes on along the minus strand of NC_068360.1, from coordinate 76,843,160 downwards.
ACCAAGTATGTCACCTAAACATGATTTGTTAACACCAACCAAGTTTGTCACATATACAGGATTTGTTAACATCAGCCAAGTATGTCACCTATACAGAAACATCAACAAAGTATGTCACCTATACAGGATATGTTAACATCAACCAAGAATGTCACCTATACAGGATTACATGAATTTGGAGTTTGTTAACATCAACCAAGTATGTCACCTATACAGGATTACATGAATTTGGAGTTTGTTAACATCAATCAAGTATGTCACCTATACAGGGTTTGATTATATCAACCAAGTATGTCACCTATAGAGGATTTGTTAACATCAACCAAGTATGTCACCTATAGAGGGTTTGTTAACATCAACCAAGTATGTCACCTATACAGGATTTGTTAACATCAACCAAGTATGTCACCTATACAGGTTTTGTTAACATCAACCAAGTATGTCACATATACATGGTTTGTTAACACCAACTAAGTATGTCACCTATTCAGGGTTAACATCAACCAAGTATGCCACCTATACAGAGTTAACATCAACCAAGTATGTCACTTATACAGGTTTTGTTAACATCAACCAAGTATGTCACCTATACAGTGTTTGTTAACATCAACCAAGTATGTCACCTATACAGGGTTTGTTAACATCAACACAGTATATCACCTATACAGGGTTAACATCAACAAAGTATGTCACCTATCCAGAGTTAACATCAACAAAGTATGTCACCTATACAGGGTTTGTCTCGGAACGGCTTATACGGATTTGTTGTGGCCGACATTTAAAGCTTTCTTCTGTATTGTGTGCATAATGCTATAAATGAAAACGTGTTGAAAAAAAGTAGCCTCATACATAATATCTGAGTGGTAATACAAATAAATAATAAACAAAAAAGCTGTGATTTTCGTATAAAAATACCTATGTAATGTTATATTTATCAAATATGTTAATTACCATATTTTAATGATAATATTTTATAACGAATGGTAAAGCGATAGGTTCAAACCGACGTCGTGCTTTGGAAGTAATAATTCAGGCATTTGTAAACCTCCGTTTTAGATTTCGCATTCACATCAAGTATTCAGACTTTCAAATCAGTATATATAAATAAATAAAAATAATATAAATAATATTCATTCATTTATTTATATTCATTTACTTATTTTGATTTTTATAACAGAATGTAAAGACGCAGAATTGTTCCTCTTTCGAAACCTGATGCACATTTTTCATTGACATTTGTATACTTCAAAAATTTAATTAACTAACTACCAAAAACAAGCCCAGCCCATCTAAATCCGTAACGAACATATGACTAAAGTTGATGCCATGCAATTATTGAGGCGTGTTTTTTATTATTATAGGAATAATGCAACTAAAATGAGATTGGAATTCAGCGCATACATAAGCATTGATCTTGATTTTTAATATGGAGTATCAATGTAAGTGAATTATATTACATCTTCTGTATAATAATAATTGATATTGTTATAGAAGTTTAAAAAAAAAAACATTCGACAGAAGAAAAACACAAAATTAAACAATAATAATCAAAAACTGTACCCATGAATGCGCCCACCAGTAGGAAGCTCCACAGATGTCTCACCGTCATCACTCTTCTTGTAGCAACGAATGATTGCCGGAGCTCTTTGACAAAAGCCGGGTCGTTAGGCTGCACATACTCAATTGTGACAGGAAATACATTCAAAAATGAATATTTTATGAAACTTATCAGTGATATGTGAACAGTTAACGCGTAAACAGATAAAAAACAAAATCTTCAGATATTAAAAAATACTAGTATGGGTTTGAAACTATAATCAATAGACTCAAAATGAATATCGACAAACGCCATTCAATATTTGTTTTGTTCAATTAACCCTTTTACAAGCCAACACTGCGGTAATCATATGTAAATGAGTTCGAACCTATAATAAGTGGTTTTCCCTCCGGCATGGCGGAATGTTTAATTTATATTTAATATTTTGCATGGGTACACAATAGTTCTGATGATGAAATATATTGTCATCGTGAACCATTGTAACACCTCAATATTCTGATTGTGTTCTCTAATATCAATCGGAGTAACAACGTAGCGATTAGCAAGTATATCGGAGTAACAATGCGCATATGAAACGGAAAATCCCGGTTTAGAACAAAACAATTGTTATTTATTATTTAATACTGTTTGTGATGCGAACAAAAAAATGAATATCATTTCACAATCGAATATCGCTTTTAAATACAAGATATCAACAAACAGTTATTTCTAATATCGTTTTCCAACAATTCGAATATATGATATTAACGTCTGTTGTTTAAGTGATGCTTGATCACGTTGGATCAATGCGAAAACATTTTTGATGATTATTATGATGATGCTGCTGCTGATGATGATGATGATGACGAAGATGATGCTGCTGCTGATGCTGATGATTATGACGATGATGATGATGTTGATGATGCTGATTATGATGATGACGACGACGATGCTGCTGCTGCTGCTGATGATGATGATGATGATGACGAAGACGATGCTGCTGCTGCTGATGATGATGATGATCATCATCATCATCAACAAGATTCTGCATCTGCTGCTGTCGATGATAAGGAGGAGATGGGTGATGAAGAGAAATACCAGTTGAAATTATAATAATGTTATTATTATTACTTGAAATTTTCTCTGTATCTATGAAAAGATTTCAACTGATACCAACCTGCCTCCGAGTTTACCATTAGACGAGAATAGCCCCATCGGTTTCACCGTGATTGCCGTGTCGTTCATCGATACCAATGACGACACACACACGTTCACAATATGGACGTCCTCGTACTTCTAGATGGTCAACATAACGTGTATTTTTTTCTTTTATCGTTGTATTTGAGTGCTCTGGGTTCATGGTTAACGTTCCTTTACCTGTACTAAAAAAGTTCGATATAATTTTTTTCAAAGTAGCTTAATATTTTAAGCTATTGTACTTTATGAAGTTATTATCGTTATTTGTCGTTCAAATACATCCCATGGTTGTTCTACTTTGTCTGTTTTTGAGTTGTTAGATTGTTAATGAACGTGTACTGCGTATTTGTATTTAGTAAGTAAAAATGTAAACTGTACATCGCAAGTTTAAATATTTTTGTTTTGAACTTCCAACTGTGGAAGGATATCTCGTTTATTATCAAGAACATATTGTGGTTGGGGATTTATCTTTGCCCAATATCACAGTATTTGTATAAATATGTATATACATTGTGTTCTTTTAAGAATTTATAATTTTACTTAATGGTTTTGGATGTATTTCCATGTTATGATGATAATTTGATAAAACAACAATTGTATATAAACAATTCATTTTTCTTTTAAGCAACAAAATATGTAAACGTATGACTATGCCTTATGCTAAAGCACATGCTATTGTTGTTGTTTATAAGAAGCCATATTATACACCATGTCTCTGCGCGAAGGTTGGTCGTAATAAGGCCTAGATTGATTGCATCCGGCATTTAGTCGATCGAGATCCGTCAAGCAGTTGGAAAAGAATCGGGCCAACAAAATCCCTCCAGTAAAAATTAATTTACGATATAGTTGATTAATGACTTTACATTATCTTACACAAACTTCGCACAAGAAGCTGAAGAGTATTAGAGGCTAGATCCACAACATTTCAAAACGCTTCGACAGACTTGTTGCATACCATAAAATTAACAAAATTCAAAATTGCAATTAACGGCAACAGTGGTTGGGGCTTAATTGCCTTAAATCGCTTTTGTGCGTGGTACATTTGTATATCAATAGTCGAAGATATGACCTCTCGACATAGTTTTAGATTACTCGTCACAACATTTTTAATTTGGCAAGAATGTGTTCAATTTAAAAAATCGGAAGTTTCGTCCTAATAATGTCACAAACAACACATTTAGTGCTTACCAGTTATAATGTTTTCACCAAGCTTAACCTCGTTACCTCGATTTTAACCCCACTTGATACGCTTTCGACCTTTGCCTGGATATTGTCAAAATACACATTCTGACCAAATTTCATCAAGATGAGATAGAGCGAAAAGTGTGGCCTTAAAATTGTTAACGCGCTTAAAGTTGACACCACAAAAAGCACCCAACACGAATACGGGCAAAGGACTGCATTATCACAACAGCGCAGCATGCTCCGGTGTGCTAAACTAACACATGTGAAAGCTATAGGTAACAAATAAGAAGTTACAATAAAAGGAATTGCGTTCAAAATGTTACATACTTTTACTGAAACCTCCCAAACAAGTTAAAATGTCATACCAATACCCCATCAAACATAAGTTGCAATGTACTGGGCGCTCATTGTTATTGTATCTCATTAAGAAACTAACTTAAACTTAACTTAAGAAAATTTGAAGAACTTGTGTTTTCCCGACTTCTTTTGTTGGAGCGGTGGTGTCACCTTAGTGCCAACGTACTTACCACAGTTGAATTCTTATATCCTATTTCCCCTCCAAATAGACTATAAAGATATATTAAACCTCACATAAATTAGTTTCTTCTTTGCGTATATAAACTTCACAGGTCCGTTATTTTTAATTGTGCCCTGTAAAGATGCGCGCGCATAGTCAGCGGGCGCTATTTTGAATAGTTCCCTGTAAAGATTC